>NC_059502.1:2424242-2727272 GCF_914767665.1 Harmonia axyridis
GCACTTGCAAAATTGATCATTATCAAACTGCCTCTGTTCCTCAGGCATTAGGACTATAAGCTCTATGTATTGGAATTTCGTTAAATGTGCTCTAGGATGATCGATTTAAACCGCAAGTTTGCCAGATGTAATTTCCAGACGTCTTTGATCTGATCGTTTAACAGAGAGGCTATGTGTGTGGGAATGCAGATGGATATTTAGGTTAGGATGATATAGAGTGAGATCGGAGAAACCGAATGTGATTTTGTGAAGCATTGTGTTGATATTATTGTAACATGATGCTCAAAAACTCTTGAAAGTTCTAATAAGTAAGTTCTGTCATCGAAACAAAATCCACATCAAGCATGTTTATCGAAACTGAAGGTCTTTAACAAAGAGCGGAATGTCCATACTTGTAAAGGGTGTTTTTTAGAGCTATAGAACTTTAAATTGCAATAAAACAACGATGGATTATTCGATTGACATGAATTTTATTTATCCGCAAGATAATCTTGTGGCATTACATTTTGAATATGATTTCTGGCATATGACCGCCACGGCTGCCTCGGATGTAGTCCAATCTGGACGTCCAATTTTCGATTACTTTTTCAAACATTTGTGGCCGTATATCGTCAATAACACGGCGAATTGTGTCTTCCAAATGGTGAAGGGTTTGTGGCTTATCCGCATAGACCAATGACTTTACATAGCCCCACAGAAAGTAGTCTAGCGGTGTTAAATCACAAGATCTTGGAAGCCAATTCACAGGTCCAAAACGTGGAATTAGGCGGTCACCAAACGTGTCTTTCAATAAATCGATTGTGGCACGAGCTGTGTGACATGTTGCGCCGTCTTGTTGGAACCACAGCTCCTGGAAATCATGGTTGTTCAATTTAGGAATGAAAAAGTTAGTAATCATGGCTCTATACCGATCACCATTGACTGTAACGTTTTGGCCATCATCGTTTTTGAAGAAGTACGGACCAATGATTCCACCAGCCCATAAAGCGCACCAAACAGTCAGTTTTTCTGGATTTAACGGTGTTTCGACATTCACTTGAGAATTAGCTTAACTCCAAATGCGGCAGTTCTGTTTGTTGACGTAGCTATTCAACCAGAAGTGCGCTTCATCGCTAAACAAAATAAAATGGACGAAGTGCGCGATACGTATTCCGCACAGAACCATTATTTTCGAAATAAAATTGCACTATTTGGAAGCATTGTTCAGGCATAAGTCTAAACATGATGAATTGCCAAACCAAACTGAGAATAAATCACTTGACAGCTGTCGAATCGGTCGCCATCTTGAACAGTAATGCCAACTAAAAGTTATATACCTCGAAAAAAACACGTATTATTAACCGCATGAAGACTATTTCTGTCTGCGCTTAGAAAAATTGAAGTACCTGTAGCTTCCTGGTTCTGGCACAACAGAACCACCTCTGGATCTTCGACATTCTAGTAAATATGAGATAGTATCTTGGCCAACATTGATGAAGCTGTCCACTTATGTATGTTCGATGAGCCTGGAGCAACACAAGGGCTCTGGTTTGTAAAATAATTCAGAATCACTGAAAACAAAATGAACATTTCTGGCAAACATTGAAGAAAATATCAATATCCTCAGCTTTTTATGATCAGTTTCTTATTTGTGTAGTATTCATAATATTTTGAGGCTAAATTCTCCTCAACCGCAAAACTGATATAATCAATCTTTTGGGATCGTGGATGGTATAAATTCATGATGTAACCGAAAATCAGCCCTGAGTATTATGCATATTTGTCCAGGAATGCAAATATAATCATGGAAATCCATCGGAATTACATTTGTGCATTTTGCATGCTCTTTATTTTATCGAAATCAATGATACACTGGAATTCTCTTTAACAGTTTATGTGTTTTCAAATGTATGGATTATTTAGAGTACACCATCGCAAAATAAAAACAAAATAGCATATAAGGAGGTTGGAGAAGCAACAAAATTAGAAGTTTTTTGAATAATATATGGATCTACAAATTTAATATAACCTCCAAACGATCTCAGAAGTATACCTGTTCGAAATTTCCGGTATTCACATAAAACATCATAAACCAGAAAGTTGAGCTTTCCCAATTCCAATCCCATGACTTTGATAAGGGACACACCGTTCTAATCTGCTACTTGTTGGATATGACTGAACTTTCCCTTTCCAGCAGGGGGATTTTGAGCCAATGATTTGGACGTCAGGTGAATGTGTCAAACGAATCACCAAGGTTATTGATGGGATATTCATCATCAAGTGATTTACACACTCAAATTAGTTCTGTTTAACTTGAAACTTAATATAGGTATAGGGGTAGATTTCTAGAATTTGAATAGAATAGATCGTTTCAGATGGATCTAGTTTCCTAGGAAATACTATCATTGGTTGAAATTTCATAACTTGTAACGACAAAATAAGTATTCGAGAAAACTATTGGTGTACTTCAAAAGATATTTTTCCCATTCTCTATTGAAATCCATTGTTAAAGATTGTTAGATGTTTGATTTCTTGTCAAAGCTACAAATTTATAACAAAGGATTCACTTATTCATGGACTAATTGCTTTCGAAGCTGGCTTTTGAAAAACTTACAAAAAACACCAGAGTTCATGAAACCTCAAAATTTTAAAATCAAGGACATTTTCCACAATTTTGATGAAATCTCTTGGGAAAATGACGCAAAAAGAATATTCCATTTTCAGTTGTCTTAGCAAAACACCTGAAGATATTACCTTCAAACAACACGACTCGAAATGCTATCAACGTACAAAAGATAATTCAAAATTACATGAAGAGATCGTTTGTTTTCACAGTGATAATAACAGAGATAAATTTGTTCTCAACAGTGAACAACGTTCTACTATAAAAAGCAAATGAAAACTAACGAATTGTTTTCTTCCTCATTGTAGAGCTAGGAAATATTGCAGCTATATCTTTTCATTACTATCGCCAACGATGTCCTTCTGGGACTCTGATGGTTCCATGCTCTATTCGAACGTTATGGAATAAGTATGCTATGTTTTAGAAACTATCATATTAATTTTCATTTTCATATGAATCAAAAGATGGCAAAATTTCCTCTACAAAATGAATGTTTATTGCATTAGTGGAATTTTGTCTCCTTCATGATATTCTACTCTTGAAAAGCACTGTCTTGGTGTTAGAGAGAACACTGGAAAGTTGTTTTTGATTTTGAATAGCCCGTTATCTGGGTCACTGTCACTTTTGAAGCTCTCATCTTTTGACACAAAAATTCAAGCCAGTCGATCACCAGTATCTTCGCTGATTGGGTCCTTGAAATGCATCATAATGATCTGAATTTTCATCGAAAAATCATCTTTAGTGATGAGGCTCATTTTGGCCTACGTTATTTAGCAGAATTGTAGGATTTGGGGCTGCGAAAATCAAGAATTGTTGATAAGCTGCTCTTTCATCACTCTTTGGTGCAGTTTTGGACTGGTGGTGCGATGTATTGATGTGGACAACGTTTATTCTCAACAAGCAACGAATTTGGCAAGAAAAGTTTCCTGGCCTTGTTATTTCTCGATCACAGTTAGCCACCGAGATTTTCTGAATTAGCACTTTAAGATTTTTTCTTGGAGGTCACGCGGAAAATAAGGTCTATCAACCAATACTCCACAAGAGATTGAAGGCCATACTGAAGAAATTGGTGCAGTCATGGAGGACATACAGGTGAAAATTTGCGAATAAGTTCCTGAAAATTTCATGAAGATGTTATAGTTGCTGCAACTGTAGCTGTTAGCTTTCTTTTCACAATGAAATAAGCATTTTTGGGGTATCACGGTTTCGTGATGGACGACAGACGAGAACTTTATTGTGGTACAACACTCGGAAACATCCTTGAACACTCTACTTACTCAACTAGTCATCACCTCGTAACTAACTTCACAGAACCCTCCTTTTCCCAGTTTCATACCTGGGTTACAAACATAAAATCATATTCTACACCGTGAATTTCTTCTTCCTCTTCTTATTCACTAAGTTGTATACCTGCGCAATGGTATCATGGTGCCTGCACACTAATTAGGGTAGAGGAAAGATATTCTCTATATTTCTTCCTGAGAACCCTATGAAAGAGAAAGTTGTACACACAAGTACCACGAAAGACCATTTTCAGACGAATGCAGGTACATTAATATTAAGTAATGTCGCCAGACATCCATTGATTTCTTCATATTGAAAAATCCTTTACATATTCAAATGTATGTTATATTTCGCGAATTTGAAAAAACGCCAAGACTCTTCCTAAAGGATGCCATACCCTCAAGGGATTTCAAAAACATTATTTTAGGTTTATCACCGGGTTTGGTGATGTCGAATAGTAATCGTGGTTACCGGACCTTTTAGTCACACTCCAACTACTCGTGAACTCGACAGAATCCACAGAATGATAATTCGCCTCAAATGCCAGTTGGCGTCGTAGACGGGGACTAGTTTTGTGAACTTTTCTGCACGGATAATCAAACCCCAACGACTGACTCGAATGCTGATTATTTTATAGTTCGTGATGAGCCCGCTTCCCCTGAATGCGAAATTATTGTCAGGGTTTTTCCCTATGGCGGCACGATCCTAGATATATCTACGATGTCAGGCTGCGGAAGTTCGTGAAAAATATTGGCTAGATCTGGACTGAGATGGATAAAAATCGAGGAGTGTTTCGTTGAAAGTTTGACGTGAATTTTTAAGTGGTTGTTCCATGAAGAGAGCGTTATGACATTTCGGCAGGATGTCTCTATTTTTCGAATATTTTAGGAGATTATTTTCAAAGTTCGTTTATGTGAAAATTCGACAAATTGATGATGATTTCAGAACTATCAATTCGATCGATATCAAATATTAGATTCAGATGATAAGTAGTATTAACCGCCGTGGAAAACGTCATGTTGGCAGCCAAGACAAGAAGAATATTCAAAAAACAACTCGTTATTAAGGTGATAATATGTAGATCCAGATAATATATAGATAATATTGGCACCAGCTTCATTTTCAAATAATTAAGGTTCGATCACACCACAAGCCCAAAAACCGCACCAAACAGTTACACGTTGACGATGGAGAGGCTTATCAACAATCATTCTCGGATTTTCGGAGACCAAAATGTGGCAATTCATTAAATAAAATGCAGGTCATTCCATTGAAGTTGAAGATAACCTGGCTGGGAAACATCTACAGGGGATTTCCTGAACAACTATTCTGGTAATGTGCTTCTTACTCTTTTTAGATAATAATCACCCAAAATGAAAATGAAGAGCACGAAAAAGTGGTCCCAATATTGCCATATGAAACGATTACTGAATATCAAAAAAAAAAAGATTAACAAAGGACTAAGAACGATAAAGAGTATCCGTATATCACAACCAAAGGTAAAGCGATGAAATCAAACGCTATCAATTTGAACTGTCCACATTTCCAGACAAAAATTGTTCATCACCACCAACCAGCAAATTAATTTCTATCGCCCACATTGATACCGAGCAGCATCAATGACCAATTGATGAATCGAAATTAACAATAATAATCTCAACAGAGACTCGGTTATGGTCCACGTCTACATTGACAGCATCCAATCGAACCTGATTTAATTTGTTTGGTGTTCAGATAATTAGTCTTGTTCGATCTCGACTCGATAAAATCATATTGCACCTCTAGGTATTGAAATTATTTTGAAGTTGGCCGTCGGCGCATCTTTGATGATCCCTATTCAGCTCAGGAAGAAACTCAATGCATAGTAGGAAACTCGATTATGAGAGTAGCAGGGCTTTGTTCCGAGTTTCGCCATCAATTTGAAACACTACCAATTTTCTACGCGAATTACTCCGTTACTAGCTAGGAGTCTGTGTCAGGGAAATTTCCGATTTTAATGAGAATTTTGTAGGGCTTCGCTAAGTGTTGATCGGTTCTGAGTACCGCGTTAAATGGGGAAAATTGGGAAGACCGATATTGGTTCGGGGCTCGAAGGGGACTTTGGGGAAGAGATTTTTACAACAGGGTGATGCACGGCAACCTGCCGGTTTTCGAATAGTCGGCTATCAGTAACTTTATTTCAAAAATTGTGTTTATACAGGCTGTCCCGGGAAGAATGCGACATACGAATACCATGAATTGAAGTAATCATGGAGGACCCGTATCAAGAGGTTTCAATCGCCTAAGTGCCTTCGTTTGGGATATACAGGGTGATGTTCATCTTATGAGTGAAATTTTACCGTTCGATAACTCATTAACTAATCGACCGAATAATTTCAAATTTTGAAGTTTTGTGACCCTTTCCTATCTCCTTCCTTCAATATTTTTGAATTCGAGTAAATCAGATCCGGATTAGGAAAATTTCAGACTTTTCCTATTTTCGTGAATATTGGATCACCCTGTACGTGAACATTATGATTTTTTTCCGTTTTCGGAACCACAAAGAATCAATTCATTATAAAAATTCTAAATCTCTGCTTGGCGCGGTCATATAGGGTGATCAATAAACATTCCCTTATGAGTGAAATTTTTTAAGTTCAATAACTCTTTGAGAAATCCACCTAATGATTTAAGTAAAGGGTGACAAAACTTCAAAATTTGAAATTATTCGGTTGATTAGTTAAAGAGTTATTCAACAGTGAAATTTCACTCATAAGATGAACATCACCCTGTATATCCCAAACGAAGGCACTCAGGCAATTGAAACCTCTTGATACGGGTCCTCCATGATGACCTTAATTCATGGTATTCGTTTGTCGCATTCTTCCCGGGACACCCTGTATAGATAAAAGGTTTAATACTTGAATATCATTTGAGAAATTTGGATTCAAGTATTAAAAAAAAAAGTATTAAAAAACAGGGTGGGCCACGTTCGATGGTACCTATCCTGGACTTTTACGAAGAACGCAAAGTAAATTTTCCTTGAACATTTCGTTTCTTGGGTAGGAACCACTGTTTCATAGAGTGATAAATAGAAATGAAAAAAATAAATAGAAATAGAAGTGTTCGCAATTTTTCCACGTCCCCAACATGGTTAGATTACGTTGTCAAATTGTGATATATTTTCAAATCCACAACTTGACTATATCGTAATGAATGTTTATTATATCGAATGACATATATTTATTTCAGTGATTCCCGATTAAATATGCAAATTTGAATATTTGGAATCCTATATTTTTTTCTGTATCTACCTGCTAAAATCCAAGGTTTGGCAACTTTTGCTCTCCTAGTCTCATCGGTTTTTTCACATTGTTTGGCGAGCTTGAAGTTTGTTTTCTGAATTTCTGATATATTTAGGTATTTATTTCAATATATTTTGAGTTGATATGGAACGTGGATTCACTTTGAGACATAAGAAGTTTTTTTTGTGGAAAACTCGCGAATTGAGTGAAATATCGTATCACTGATATGTTTTCATTTCCGCGCACTTCATGTCAAATTTTATAGTTCATGTTTGGGACGAAATTTGCTTAGTGAAAATGACATATGCTCCCTCAATCTATGTTTAATACTTAGATAAGGTTAGTACTAATACACTATATAATTTATATTCGAAGCAATATCGATTCAAACCCAATATCTGGCTCTTACGTATTTATTGTCTACATCCAAAGCAGTACACAAACTACATAAGATCCATCTCAATTCAGTATCAATTCTAAAAAACGAGTTCTTATCTTCCGTAGCTACCATAAATTCGAAAGAACGAAACGGGGTAGTAAACAATCCAATAAGACGAATATCTCACCGAAAATCAAATTTCATAGCTTTCAATCACATTAAATCAATTGATGAAAGAAGGGGCAACAACTTTGACTCGGAAGCAGATGGGGATTGTTTGGTTGTGGACTGTAGAAAAAACATATGCACTGGATTTTAAATTTGTGGTTTAATTGCACGTAACTTGATGCATACATAAATTAATATACAGCGAGGTGTACTGCTTAAGGTCTCGAAGGGTACTGTCTTTCCGCGCTCCACTTCTTTTCCGCCTGGATGCGTGCTGTGTTGACACTGTTGCCATCAACTAGGTCCTAACATGGCGCCCGCCTTGAAATGACAACGTTATTTCAATAATATAAAAAAAGAAAAAAATGAATGAAAATGTCTATGGCACGTGATCGTATCACTCAACCGGCAACACACAAATCTTGGACACTGGTCGCTTAAATTCTGCTCCATTGCCCGAACACTTCAAACTGACCACTCGGACAACTCCATCATTGCCGGGATGTAGTGCGGTAATTCTGCCAATTTTCCAGCTGTTGACAGGGTTGTTCTCTTCCTTGATGACCACAAGACTGCCAATTTGCAGAAGTTCCTTGGAACGTTTATGCCATTTTACCCTGTCTTGCAGGTGAGTGATGTACTCGTTGTTCCAACGTTTCCAGTAATGTTGTATGATTCTTTGTAGGTGTTGGAACCTTTTTAGTCGATTTTCCGGTATTTGCAAGAAGTCTTGCTCAGGTATAGCTGTTATGGCTCGTCCGATCAAAAAATGTCCGGGTGTTAGAGGGTTAAAATCATTGGGACTAGATGAGAGAGGACTGATTGGACGGGAATTCAATACGGACTCAATTTGCGCCAATACAGTGCTGAACTCTTCATAATCTAAAATGGTGTTATTTATTACTCTTTTGAGGTGAAATTTGAAAGATCGTACCCCAGATTCCCACAATCCGCCGAAATTTGGGGCTCTTGGAGGCATAAAATGCCACGTTATATTGTCCTTTGCTAAGGAATCAGAAATTTTGGCATTATTTTTCTTCAAGAAGCTTTGAATTTCTGAATTTGCACCTATGAAGGTGGTGCCATTATCTGAAAACAAGTGTAATGGTCTCCCACGCCTCGCAACAAATCTCTTGAACACGGCCAAAAATGCCTCACTCGTCAAACTGGTCACTAGTTCAAGATGCAACGCCTTTGTGGTCATGCAGACGAAAACGCAAACATATGCTTTCAAGGTTTTATAGTTTCTTGTTTTCCTATCTTTAATCATAAAATGGCCACAAAAATCAAGGCCAGTATTAAAAAATGGTAAGTACTCGTTTACTCGAGAAACAGGTAAGTTACCCATTACATACTGAAATGCTCTCGGTTTTGCCTTGAAGCATGTGACACATTTGTACACTATAGCTCTCACCAGATTTCTGCCTGATAGAGGCCAAAATTCTTCACGTATTGAATACAGTAATTGTTGGGGACCACAATGTAGTAAGCGTTTATGCTCCTCAATCAATATAATTTCCGTTAACTTGTGTTTATTGTGCAATAAAATTGGATGTTTTTTATTAAAACTTAAATTTTCAGCATTTTGCAGTCTTCCACCTACACGCATAATTCCCTTTTCATCTAAAAAGGGATTCAATCTGAGCAACGGACTAGATGAGGAAATTGTACGAGCTGCCTTGAGATCGACTATCTCCCTTTCAAATGATTGTTGCTGTGCAAGTTTGATCAAAACCTTTGATGCTGTTTCAAGTTCCTCAATGGTAAGTACTCCGACTACCCGTTTTTCAGCTGTCAATTTCGAATTGTGAAAGAAACGTAAGCAGTAAGCTACAACCCTCTTCAATTTGGAAAACGTAGAAAACCTATCGAATATTTCAAATGTAGGTTGCCGACTTGTTGTAGCCATATTGACTAAAATTCTTTGCTCCGGGATCATTTCGTTGCGCATGGAAATACCTGTAGTCGGTAGATCTGAATCTTCCGAAAGATAAGGAGGACCGTTCCACCAAAATCTTGAATCAATCAATTGGTTGATATTAACCCCCCTGGATATAAGATCCGCGGGATTGTCTTTGGATTTAATGTAATGCCAATCTTGAATTTCAGTGCTTGACTGAATTTTGCTCACACGGTTTGCTACAAATGTATTCCATCTTTTAGGCGTACTCTGTATCCAGCATAACGTAATCATTGAATCTGTCCAAAAATGAAACCGATCGAACTTTATCTTTAGAGCCTGGCGAACCTTTTCTTGTAATTCTACTAATAGGACCGCTGCCATTAACTCTAACCGTGGTAAAGTGACTTGTTTTATTGGTGCCACCCTAGACTTAGCACATAATAATCTCAGATGATAGCCTTTTACATTCTTGTTTTTATACCTGACATAAACACATGCACCATAAGCTGCTTCGGAAGCATCTGAAAACCCGTGTAATTCGATAATTTCTGCCTCTGGTGATAGTACGTACCGCGGTATGCTGATTTTGTTCAAATGTTGAAGATCTTCGCAAAATCTTATCCATTTTTCATAAATGGACTTCGATACCGTTTGATCCCATTCTACCTTATCTACCCATAGCCTTTGAATTATAATTTTCGCATTAATCGTGAGTGGACCCAATAGTCCCAATGGGTCAAATATTTGAGAAACATTTGCGAGAATTGATCTCTTCGTTACATTATTCCTTTTGAATTCGCGAAAATGTTTACTTGAGAATTGAATAGAATCCTGAATGGAATTCCAGCATAACCCCAGCATTTTGGATTGTTCATTTTCACCAAGATGCAATACACCTACATCAATATCTGCATTCACATGAAACTCATTTAATATGTGCTGTCTGTTAGACATCCATTTTCGCAACTGGAAACCCCCGCTTGCCAAAATTATAGACACTTCTCGTTGAAGTTGTAAAAGTTGTTCAACATCGTCTGCTCCTGACAGAAAATCATCCATGTAAAAATCGCTCAAAATGGCTTCACAAGCCACCGGATATTTTTCCTTGAAATCTAAAGCTAATTGCAACATTGAACGCACAGCTAGAAAGCCCGCCGAGGTCATTCCGTACGTCACGGTTTGTAATTCGTAACAGCGCAGTTCCTCTGTAGAGTCAAAACGCCAAAATATTTTTTGGAACCTCCTATGTTCCGGCGCAATAAGAACTTGTCTGAACATTTTTGATACGTCTCCGCTCAAAACGAATGTATGACGCCTAAAACGCATCAGTACTGAAAACAGGTCACTCTGTATTACAGGTCCTGAATACTGTGCCTCATTCAATGATAATCCTTGATCTGACTTGGCTGATCCGTCAAAAACGACTCTAACCTTTGTGGTTAAACTGTCCTCTTTCACTACAGCGTGGTGAGGTAAGTAAAAACCATATTTTTCATCCTTGGTATCTTGTATGAGTTTCATGTGCCCTAACTGTATGTATTCTCTTATAAACTTCGTATATTCTTCCTTTAAATTTGGATATTTGATCAGTTTTCTTTCCAACGAATGGAATCTGTTAATTGCCAACTGACGCGTATTTGATAATTCACTATGGTTCGGTTTAAAAGGTATTTTCACAATAAATCGCCCTTCTGGATCACGCTTGTAATTTTCTATAAAATGTTTATTGCAAAATTCGGAATCATTGAGTAAGTCATTTTTTGCTATTTCTAATTCATCTATTTGCCAAAACCTTTTAACCGCGTTACACATTTGCTCCTCTACTGAAATGTGACAAACGACTGCCTTGTGTTGATTCCTAACACCGACCTGACCACCAACGATCCATCCGAATCTTGTATTTTGTAACGTTGGGAGCCCTTTCCGTTTCAATTGCTGCATTAATAACAGATTATAGAATAACTCACATCCTATCAACATTTCTATTTTGCCGCGCCTGTTCAAATTTGGATCCGCTAAATTTATATCAGTTGGTACCTGTAAAGTATCTATATCAAATGAAACAATTGGCAAATTCTGAGTTATTTTTGGAATTATCAGACACGAAATTGATTCATTGTAATTGTTGAGTCTTGAAAATATAGATACTTGCACTTTTGAATGTATTTCCGACATTGCCTCTCCTACCCCTGAAATTGCGAATTTAATAGGTTGAGTGTTTAAATTCAGCCTCTTACATAAGTCACTTGTAATGAAGTTGGTTTGACTTCCTGCGTCTAGTAGCGCTCTAACAGAATGTTTGCAACCGTTTGCGTCTGCGACCAATATCACGGCTGTAGATAATAAGCATTGTGCCCTTTCCTCACCTTCATTAGTTTGTCCGACTAATACCGTTCGATTTTCTTTTGTTTCAGAAAAGGATGGATTATTTGATGCCGCTGCGAGTACGCTCGGAGCAATAGCTGTTTCACTGGTGCTATCTTGTGATACAGTGCTAGTGGAGACTTGCGATTTCAAGGACTCCTTGTGAAGCAATGTATTATGCTTCCCTTTACACTTCCGGCAGTTAGATTTTTGACATTCATTTGTAATGTGCTTAGAACTCAAACAATTATGACACAGTTTCGCTTTTGTTACTGCCGAAATTCTATCTTCTAGACTGAGACTCTTAAAGGAATCACAATTGTAAATAGCATGACCTTGGTTGCAATAGTAACATGAAAATCTAACTGATGATGTAAGGGTGCTTCCCTTCTGTTTGATCAGAAAAGGCTTAGACTTGTTAGCATTATTGAATCCAGTTTTTGAATCATATTTATTAAACGGTGATGAATTATCAGAAGAATTGTTGAGCCTTTCTAACAATTCACATTTTGTTTTGAGAAATGTTTGCATATCTACCATTGTAGGTAGATCACCATTGTGTTTGAATGATTCCCACTCTCGTTTTGTTACTGAATCAAATTTACTCGACAGTATGTATATTATCAATGAGTCCCAATGATTGACAGGTTGACCTAAAGTTTCTAACGCCTTGAGATTTTTATTAATTTCGTCATATACATTGCGTAAACCAGCACTGTTTTCCTTTATTACCGGTTTGACATCGAACAATGCCTTAATATAGTTGTTTATAATGAGCTTTTTGTTCTCATATCTGTCTGTCAACAACGACCATGCAACTGGATAGTTAGAAGCACAAACTTGTACCGAGCTTATAAGTTGAGCTGGCTCGTGCTCTAATGACGATTTGAGATAGTAGAATTTTTGAATGTCTGCTAAGTTGTCATTATCTTGAACTAAAGCGATAAATGCATCTTTGAACTCTAACCAGTTTTCGATTGAACCATTGAAGGTCGGTAACTTAATAGTGGGAAGTTTAACTTGTTGCGAACCTTGGAAATGAGAATTAGGTTGTGAAATGCCAAAACTTCTCATATCCCGCTTGTTGAATTGTGTAATCATTTTTTTGCAGTAGGATACGACATTAAAATATAAATCCTCGAATTGTTCACTTATATTTGAAACATCGTCTCTGTCTTCAACCGTATTTTCCTCTATTTCACTCTGAAGTTCATTAAACTTATCGTATATTGGCTCAATTTTTGATAAACGAATTTCTAATTGTGTGATTGTTAATTCATCTAACTCAGAGGTTTCAATAGAGTTGATATAGGTTTCAAATCGTGACAATTTTTCCTCGATTTGTCCACGTCTTTGTTTAAGCTTAGTGATATCCATTTTTATTGACTTGAACAACTGAATATGAAATGAACAGCACTGTATTTACTCACGCAAATCCGTGGCAATGAAAGGAAATGGAAAGATGGAACGGACTTACAATTTTGTTGTTTGTGAACCTGCGGTACCCGCTTGTTGAGGATCGCTGTTGCCTCTTGCTTCCGCTCTCTGAAGCTCGCTGTTGTTCCCCCTTGTTGAGGACTGCTGGACTGGAATGTATTGCGTGTCTGGCTGGCGGCGTTGATCGACTGCACCTGCTTCTCTCGAACTATGCAATTGGCGGAAACTGACCAATTTGGAGAAGTATTTTCTTGAATTTCACTTTTATATGTGGCTCGATTGGACCAAATATGTTTGGTTGTGGACTGTAGAAAAAACATATGCACTGGATTTTAAATTTGTGGTTTAATTGCACGTAACTTGATGCATACATAAATTAATATACAGCGAGGTGTACTGCTTAAGGTCTCGAAGGGTACTGTCTTTCCGCGCTCCACTTCTTTTCCGCCTGGATGCGTGCTGTGTTGACACTGTTGCCATCAACTAGGTCCTAACAGGGATCCTAAGTGATATCGGAAGACTTCCGGTTGACTTGTCGATAAATTGAAACTTGAGCCTTACCCTGATAGGAAACAATTATGTCCTTGAAGGCTGTCGTGCAGAATAAAAGGATTTCATGCTGTGAAATATAATAGCGTTAGAGATAACGCTGAATATTTCTTTTCATTTTTCCGCGAAAATTTTCTTTGGGGAGTTTGGCGAATGGATGATATTCATGAGGAAGTTTTTTTATTTCATACTGTACAAAGTGCCTTTTCCTAGTTTTTAACTGCACCACTGTTTTCCTGCTGGCTCACTCTACTGAGTTGCATACGCAAGTTTTTGTTACATGGATGATTCTTAATCTCGCTCAGGTAAGACAATAGGCAAATTCGGATGCAGCACTACCAGCTTACATCAGAATTACGTCGAAATAATCTAAATCTCAAGACAATTTTCACTTGCCATTACGGATTCACCCCTAGCCAAGTAGGTACTTGACATTTTAACCAACTACTTGACTTGAAAATCAAGCTCGTGAAAAATTACATACTTGAGCCTTGACTTGACTTGATATTTCTTGCTTGACTTGATATCAAGCTACTTGATAATACTTGAGCCTGATATGCACGCGTCGCATGGCATATATTCCTGCAATCTCGTGCACGCTTAGACGAAATAAGGGGATTCCTCGAGCGCTAAGAGACTGAAGCATTCACCAGTGTGACTTTATTAGTAATTTCCTCACATTTCTATGATATATATATTGGTAGATTTTGGTAGTTTAAGAAATATCTTTCCAAAATTGGTCAAAATGTCCAAGAATTTTTTATCAAGGCCAGCATCTTCAGCCCCTGTTTATAGACAATTTTCCGGAGCTGCTCTTACAGTTACAAAAACCCGCAATAGGTTAGGCGACAAATCTATAAGATGCCCCATGTGTTTCAGATCCTGGATGGAAAATAATGAGATCAAACAAAGCCTGGAGGTTTCTCAATATCAAGAAACTTAATTTTTTTCATTATTTTTAATTTTGATAAGATCAATAGTGATTTAATATATGTTTCTAATTCAAGAAAGTTGTTATTTCATACTATGAGTTCAAAAAATGAAAGTGTTTTTTCAAGGTTCCTTCTTATTTCATTATTTATTTATTGATGTGACACTACACAATAAAACTGCTAAAAATCAAGAAACTTGATGTGATTCAGGTACTTGATAATAAATAAATACTTGACTTGAGATTGAAACTACTACTCGACCTGAGCTTGACTTGAAATCAAGTCAAGCCTTGAATTCCCACAAAAGACTCATACAGAAGCGTATTTTAGAAGGACGATAAACACGATTGATTAAATGATGAAATTAAACATATATGGCCGCCACGGCTGGCTCGGATGTAGTCCAATCTGGACGTCCAATTTTCGATGACTTTTTCCAACATTTGTGGCCGTATATCGGCAATAACACGGCGAATGTTGTCTTACAAATGGTCAAGGGTTTGTGGCTTATCCGCATAGACCAATGAATTTGCATAGCCCCACAGAAAGTAGTCTAGCGGTGTTAAATCATAAGATCTTGGAGGCCAATTCACAGGTCCAAAACGTGAAATTAGACACCAAACGTGTCTTTCAATAAATCGATTGTGGCACGAGCTGTGTGACATGTTGCGCCGTCTTGTTGGAACAACAGCTCCTGGACATCATGGTTGTTCAATTCAGAAATGAAAAAGTTAGTAATCATGGCTCTATACCGATCACCATTGTCTGTAACGTTCTGGCCATCATCCTTTTTGAAGAAGTACGGAACATCATGGTTGTTCAATTCAATAATGAAAAAGATATTAATCATGACTCTTTACCGATCACCATTGACTGTACTGATCAATGATCCCACCAGCCCATAAAGCGCACCAAACAATCAGTTTTTCTGGGTGTAACGGTGTTTCGACATACACTTGAGGATTAGCTTCACTCCAAATGTGGCAGTTTTGTTTGTTGACGTAGCCATTCAACCAGAAGTGCGCTTCATCGCTGAACAAAATAAAATGGACGTAGTGCACGATACGTATTCCACACAGAACCAATATTTTCGAAATAAAATTGCACTATTTGCAAGCGTTGTTCAGGCTCGAGTCTATTCATACTGAATTGCCAAACCAAACTGAGAATAAATCACTCGACAGCTGTTAAATCGGTCGCCATCTTGAACAGTAATGCCAACTTAAAGTTATATACCTCGAAAAAAAACACCCTATACATATAATGATGCCGCTAAAAAATGTTGGACAATATAGGTAAAGCTTTTTCCTAGCAGCTTTTAAGCAGAAGTCACCACTGCAGTTTTTTTTCAATTGTTCATCCTTATTATTCATTAATAGTTAGTCTTGAATCAGCACTAAAAATAATAAAAACTTGAAGGTTCATTTATCATGAAACGCATTCGATGAAAACAATGGAATCGATTTTTAATTTACTGGCAAATCATAATTTTCCATTTTCCAATTAAAATTTATATTTCCTTATTTCCCGAAAAGTGTGGCTCAGTTCACTGAATTCACGCACCTTAAATTATAGCATAATGCTTAAACGTATCATTTTGTTCTTTTATGGTAAGTTTTTCTCGATTTTTACAATAATTTTGTCCTCAATTTCTGGGATGGTGAACACACTTTCTTTATTCCCCAATATTCTGCTTCTTCAGGAAAATCTACTATTTCGGAATATTTGGCACTATCATGGAAATCAACTCAAAAATTTTGAAAATTACAGTTTAAATATTAGACTGGTACCCATTTTATATTTGATAACTGACAAGCCATGAGATGAAATTATTAAATTTTTTTCAAAAGTCTTTTTATTCCCTGAATTGAAGTTTTATGTATACCTAATGTTATGCATGGTAAATATTTTCATTTGAGATTTGTACTCTGACCAAATGTTTTCAGTAATATTGTTGCAAACTGCATTGTTGAAAGGAATGATGAGTGGAATGGAGAGGTTACAAGAGCCACAAATGTCAGCATGCTTAAAAAAAATTTTCTGCCTAACCTCTAGAGAAATGATGCCAGTGTGTCTTTCTGATGGAAGAACATATGCCACTAGGAGTATTGTCGAATGTTTGAACCGTTGTCTACCTCCAGAGCAGAGTGAGTTTAGGTATCTTGTAATCAATTGAAAAAACACTTGAATATGTTAACTTTCAGACGTCCACATCGAATACTTCGGATATTGTGTGCATGACATTCTAATGACATACGCTATGGAAGCAATATTGGGATCCTCATGAACTGTGAAGACAATTATGTCTTAGATGTAGATTACTGTATCACTGTAAATCACTTTTTTTCAATTGAACTCCTTTTGATCATTCCACCTAAATGGATGATGTTCAATTGAAAAACTAATAAAGAGAATGAAATTTTCAGATGAGATCGAAATTTGGCTAATCTGGGAACGTCAATTCTGGCACCGCTCCCCGATTTTACGTAGACCTTTCAGTTTTGAGGAAATTCGAACTCGAAATTTAGGAAAAAATTGAATTTCCATTCAAAAATCGTTATATCACCTGAATTATTCGTCACAGACACCTCAAATAAAAACGTTTTTTGAAATTCGGGTTCTGATCTGAAACATATTGAGGTTTCAAGGGCGTAGCTCACGTCCAGGAGAAGTTGCAGCCTCGGGAATTTCATCCATTTTTTTTTGAAAATTTCATATTTTTTCCTATGATGTATGAAATAATGTTCTAATCGCTGAACTGCAAGCATTTTCGTGATCTACATAGTCGAATCAATCAATATAATGGTACAATAGTCCCATGAGGGAACTTTTAATTTTTTTCAATTTTCTAAGGGTTAGGTATGGAAAATTTTACGAAAATTTTTCGACAAAAAATTTTTCAGGTGAGATTGAATTTCGGCTTATCAGGGATCGTCAATTCTGGCACCGCTCACCGATTTTGCGTAGACCTCTCAGATCATGAAAATTTCAAACTTGAAATTTTGAAAAAAAAACCGTAAAAATTGAAACTTTACACAATAACCGTTATACCTTCTGAAATTTTAGTCACAGTCTCATCAAATGAAAACATTTTCATTTCTTTTTCGAATGAACATGTATTGCAATTTTCATGAATCGAGATTATGTTCCACAAATACTTTACTATAAAGTAAAAAATAATAACAGTAGGTTCATAACAATATAAAACAGTAGAGGCAAAATTTAAAACATCCTAATATTCCTATCCTGAGACTTCCCTATGTCCTTGCATAGCTGCGAATTCTTCTTTTGTTATATCGGTGAACTGATTGATACCCTTGTACCAACTTACGAGCCCTTGTTTATATTTCGCATTGTGCTCTTCTATATCGATGAGGCTCTGCTTGAAGATCTCTTTGCGACGAGCATCTTCAGTTGGGTCGACGTATTTCTTGTTGAAGTCAACCTATTGAAAAAAGGAGTTATGGATGAAATTCGATCGCACCATTTCAAATATTTGTAATAAAATACATATTTTACAATTTTCAAACAATTCGATGAAAGTTGGCGAGTATTTGATTGTGTTCTCAATTTAAAAATTATTTTTGCTAGAGTAGCTGCTTTTTTTAAATATTTGATGAATAGTTTCTGAAATGAATTGATATTCTTCCATGGGTTCAAAATTAAAAAACGAGCCACGAACAGGTGAGTTTCGAAATCTGACTCAACTTGTATGTATGTAACGGGTGTTTTTTTTCGAGGTATATAACTTTAAGTTGGCAGTACTGTTCAAGATGGCGATCGATTCAACAGCTGTCAAGTGATTTATTCTCAGTTTGGTTTGGCAATTTATCATGAATGACCCGAACAACGCTTGCAAATAGCGCAATTTCATTTGGAAAATAATGGTTCTGTGCGGAATACGTATCGCGCAATACGTCCATTTTATTTTGTTTAGCGATGAAGAGCACTTCTGGTTGAATGGCTACGTCAACAAACAAAACTGCCGCATTTGGAGTGAAGCTGATCCTCAAGTGTATGTCTAAAAACCATTACATCCAGAAAAACTTACTGTTTGGTGCGCTTTATGGGCTGGTGGGATCATTGATCAGTACAGTCAATGGTGATCGGTAAAGAGCCATGATTAATATCTTTTTCATTATTGAATTGAACAACCATGATGTCCAGGAGCTTTGGTTCCAACAAGATGGCGCAAAATGTCACACAGCTCCTGCCACAATCGATTTATTGAAAGACACGTTTGGTGACCGCCTAATTTCAAGTTTTGGACCTGTGAATTGGCCTCCAAGATCTTGTGATTTGACACCGCTAGATTACTTTCTGTGGGGCTATGTAAAGTCATTGGTCTATGCGGATAAGCCACAAACCCTTGACCATTTGGAAGACAACATTCGCCGTGTTATTGCCGATATACGGCCACAGATGTTGGATAAAGTCAACGAAAATAGGACGTCCAGATTGGATTACATCCGAGCCAGCCGTGGCTGTCATATGCCAGAAATCATATTTAAAATATAATGCCACAAGATTATCTTGCGGATAAATAAAATTCATGAATATCGAATAATCCATCGTTGTTTTATTGCAATTTAAAGTTCTATAGCTCTAAAAAAATACCCTTTAGTTCCATTTAACGATACAATTGAATTTTGAGTTGTGCAGATTTCAAAATATCATTAGTCTTACATTTAATGAAATTACATTGAAAATGTATATAAATGTAAAATCAAGTATGGCCACAATTAAATAAAAATTTCATTAACTCACCTTGTATTTAGCCCACTTTGCGTCTAAATCATCCACTGGATTGCTTGAACCTAGATGCAAAACAGCTAAAAGTACCAAACATAAACAGGCTATATTCATGGTGTGCAGTTTTTTTAATTTCACTAACAATCGACAGCTTGACAACAGTCAATGTGATGTAGAATCATACAGGATGACAGTCTTTATATCACTGCTATATTTAATCATGACCTTAAGCGATAATTCATTAATTGGAATGCTCGATGGAATGAAAATAATATATAGGTATATAAAAGTTTATTTACTTTCGGAGACAATATTCGGAATTTTTGTTGTTTTGAACTCGGGCACATAAATCAATATTTGTTGGTGTTCGATATTTTCGTTGACCTTGAAATTTTGCGTATACTTTGGTTGAACAATCTGCGAGCCAAAGTCAATTTATTATTTCTTGTACCAACAAACCAAGCCTTTCTTCTTATTCAGGAGATAGATATTTGCAGATGTTAGATTAGACAATACTCATTCTTCCTCTAACATAGGAACAATGTGAGAATTTCAAACTACACTATTCATAAAGGAAGAAAATTGAATTATGTCTAAACGAAAGAGAATTTCAATAGTGTTCATAATAAATCTAATATGATAAATATCTCGAATGATCAACTAGCGATGTAAGAGTACCTAACATATATATTCAATTGTACTTATCTTTGTTATTATTATTGTTTTATCTGCACTAAGTCTCCAAATTTTTTTTTATGATAACCTCTAATTTTATCAATAATGATAGTATGTTTTGATTTGAATCAGTGAGATCATCAGAATGAGGATAGTTTTCTAAAGAATCTGAAAATATTGTCATCAACTTAGGTCATTTTGACTAACTTGATGTAAGAATATTAGAATAAAGCTTCATTGTACAGGAACCAAACGAAAAAAAATGGTCAATTTTCTAATTTTACTTATTTTATGAATACATTTGATTTAGTGAATTAAGTGGATGTTTCAACGTTGTGGGAATTATTCTCGCCTGGTTCCTTGTATCCTTTTGAATTCTTCTGGCGTCCAATCTGCAAATTGATTGATTCCTTTAGTCCAGGTAACTAAACCTTGTTGGTATTTGGCGTTGTGAGATTCAACTTCTTGAAGAGTCTTCACGAAAAGTTGTTTCCTCTGTGCTTCCTCTTCTGGACTGTCATATTTCTTATTGAAGTCTGCCTGAAAACAGATATCCAATGTAAAAAAAAAGGATTGTTATTGTATCTTAGAAGTGTAAGTATCAAAAGTTGAGAAAACAAAAAACACACATATAAGATATATGATAGAATTCAAATTCACAAATCAAAACGATAATTACCTACGCTTTGATCACTCCAGGTCATTAATACACTCATTATTAGGATTGTCCTTAAATAATCTGTTTAAAAATTTGGTTTCCAAAAAATTGGTATTTAAAATATATTAACTATGTTTTTTGCTAATATATCTATTAACTGTACTAAATCTAAAATTTGCTTTGATTTGTGTGAAAAATTAAGGAAACTTTTGTGTTACCTATGATATGAGCGTCTTTATAATTTTCAGTATTGTCATCAACAATAATATACCCAGTTGAATCTATGAAGAAAATTGCCCAGATGAAGATAAAACTAATTCCACTCACCTTATATTTCACCCATTGTGAATCCACATCTTGAACAGGTGCTGCCGCTGCTAAATAAAAAACAGCAATGAGAACAAAACACAATACAACTACTTTCATTTTGATGTCCAAAAATAATCAATATATGTTAATTTAGAGATAAACTATAATTGTCTGCTTTGAAAGTTATAATACTAATGACTGAATATTCAAAAACCTCTGCTTATATGTCATTCACTTATTGATAATTAAATTGTCAACATCAACAATAATTTCTTTACTGGAATTATTGTATAAATATTTATGCAGACGAACGTCTGGTTTCTGGGAATTGATTGTTTTAAGAACAATTGGAAAAGCCACATGAAACAGCGAAGAAAGATGTTGAAAATTGAGGATAACATTAGCATAATCAGTCGGTATTTATCTTAAGTGGAGAGTGTAATTTGCAAATTGCAGCACGTGTATGGTGAATGCTTAAATATCAATGAATACTAATGTTGAATGAAAAAAATATCATTGTTTACCCTATTCAAGAAACAACATTGAAGAAATAGTTATAATATACTCTGTGGCGTCAAATTAAACTCCAAGAACACATCAGAATTTTTTGACCAAAATTTGCACAAAAATTTAACTAGTTGTAACTTTTAATTGATTAAAATTCAATTCAAACTAATCTAGTTGTCTTGGAAATTTTACGTTTTACCTGTTGTTACCATCGAAAGCATCTGGTATATTTTTAAAAACATTGTGTCGATTTTGGTAGGTATTGTTTCTGTTATAAATTCTATTTTTTATGTTTTTTTTTTTTGCGTAGAACAGAATTATGCGGGAATATCTCAGCTTCACACATATTTCATAGTTATATATGTCATTATTAAATGTTGGTTCTCAGAACTCTTCTGTCGTGGATTCGTCTATTATCAAATTGTCAAATTTGTGATACATGAGAAAGTTCTGACAAACAACATTATTCAATTTAAAAATTACTGTACGATATTCACGGAAATATTCCATTAATATCAATTAAGATTCAGTAATTCAGAAAAAATATAGTATAATACTCGAACAGGAAGGCTCATTCTAACACTCATTCATTCAAAAATTCGCAACTTCGTGTTTTTTTGTTTAATTTCGAACTCTTCAATGTCTTCTGCACTTATATTACAGAAATTTATTTCAATTTTTAGATTCAAAACGTTTCCAGGCTCCTCTATTGAAAAATATATGAAAAAATAATTGAGAGGATTGGTTTGAACAAAGAGAAAATTATATTCAAAAACATTTATTTCTTATAATTATCAAAAAATATTAAATGTATATCAATTCATAAAGTAATACAGAGAGCTGTATTTTTTGCTTCAATTGCTTGGTCTAAAACCCAAATATTGCTTCTTTTCTTCAGGTGTAAGATCAGCAAAATGGTTTATTCCTTGGGTATAAGTTTCTAAGCCTTTCTCGTACCTTGCGTTGTGAGCCTCAACCTGCTCAACTGTTTTCCTGAACAATTCCTTACGTGTTGACTCTTCCTCGGAATCTCCATAGTTCTTCTTAAAATCAACCTGAAAAAAATAAGGAATTGTAAGAAAAAAAAATGCAAAACTAAAATAAAATTCTCAGTGTGCTTATTACCCACTACAAGATTAACATATTATAAACTCTCCGAAAAATATTTTGCTTTTGAAAGCTTGCTCTTCCTATCATTTCATTAGAATGTCAGTAATTTTTAAACTTTGAGTCAGGAATGGTCTCAAACAATGAAGATGAATCTCTGCTCAAGTCCCGAATGGAGAAACCTAGAAACTTGAAATTTTGAAATCAAAACAAGAGAAAATTGAAAAAAAAATCCTGGACCATAAAACCGAGGAATTCAAGATTTCAGTTGTGGATTTAAAAGAACAATTTAAAGTTTCCTGAAAAATTTCATGTTGATAGCCGTGCCAGAACTATAGAATATTCGAGCAGAAATTCGAAAAGTGGTGAAGAAATAAGTTTAACGTTTGTATATTAACATATCAAATTAATTTCACGGCATTCTGACAATTTTTCAACTCTGGAAAAAGTACCTTCCCGAGCGGGACTCGAACCCGCTACCTCCGAATTACTAGTCCGATGCTCTCGCCTTTGAAGTGAACTGACTTTTTCAGTTATGAGCCAATTGAAGCTTCATTTTTCAAATATTTTTAAGAACCTTTTGAAAATATGAAAGCGCACCCTGTATCTACAGTTAGGGAATTCATAAGCCGTTCAATATTCATATTTCCACACGTAATAACTTCATAACCACAATTAATAAACCTAAATCGAAGATAATTAGATACAGCTGGCTTTATTTAGGAATAAACCAATATGAAATCATAGCCCATCCAAAACTTCTCTCGAAATTCCACATGAGTTCCTATAAACCATATGAAAAGCGATGATATCGAATCTAAACCCACAAGCCTCCTATATTAATAAATATAAATGGAACATATTTGTTGGAGCGCGCATGTTGAATTTATACGAAAATATTAGTTCCGATGCAATAAATTCGGAATTTGCCGCAAAACGTTATATATCCATATAAATTATTATTTGCACAGATAGAGGTCATTATTGGATTTCTAATAATGGCACCATGGATAAGATAGATTGTCCAAAATGATGAATGAATTCGAATATCCTATCGATCAAATCTTTATGGTACCTGATCCAAATTGTATCCTCTTCATCGCGTTTTGTGATTTATTGGTTGGTAGAATTGAACGGCCATATTCAGATTTTGGTTCAGTTATTTTAAATTAAAAACTTGTCGAAAATATTTTAGATGAAAATACACTGAGCAAAAAATTAACGCACATTATGGAAATCTCAAATTTATTCTACAACTGAAGGTGTTCTCAATGATAATTATTTTTATCAGAATTATGCATGCATATGTTATCCACTTTCAACGTTTTTCTTCAATACAGATGTTTTTTCCCAGCAGGAATAAAAAAGATGAGATTATCAGATTTTGAATGTATTGGCTCCATTCTGAAATCAGTTGTTCTCGATCAATTCTAGTGATCAATAGTTTTCTTTCGTTTGATTTTCAACACTCGATCGCTATGCAATGCGAAACACGCAATTTGACCCAAGAGGAATGTGCCCAAGCGGTAGTTTTGCGAGAAGAAGGGTGGACATACACAAGAATTGCAGAAAGGTTTGAAGTTTCCCATACAAGTGTGTCCAGAATGTTGCAGCTATTCAGGGAGACAGGTATGAATGTCCGAAGACCAGGAGAGGGTAGACCACGGGTACATACATTCATACAGACGTCCACATGAAAGATATGCTCAGTGCAATTTCGTGAATACTAAGTAGGTTTCGGGGGAGGATCGATTATGGTATGGGGTGGAATATCTTTGACTGCTAGCACAGACCTAGTGGTCGTTGATAATGGAGCTATGAATGCTGATAGGTATATGAGGAACATTCTTGAAGAGCATGTAGTGCCATTTGCCCCATACATTGGTGAAAATTTCATTTTTATGGACGAAAATGCCAAACCCCATCGTCCGCGCATAGTTCAGGAGTACCTTGAAGAGGTTAAAGTCTCTCGAATGGAATGGCCAGCAAGAAGTCCAGATCTCAATCCGATTGAGCAGGTTTTGGACAACCTCAATAGAAGGCTGAGAAGTTCAGAAAATCATCCAGCTACTCTTAATCACTTAAGAATCCAACTCAGAGAAATCTGGGAAGGATTAGATCAGAACATTTTAAGATCACTCATTTTGAGTATGAACCGTCGTTGCCGAGCTGTTATTAACGGAAGGGGTGGAAATACCAAATATTAAATCACTTATCAGCATTCCAGTATTTTGAAGATTGTTTATTTCTCTTCTTTCACATAAGATTCGGAGAAATCCTGAATTTTTCTTCCATTTAATGTGTCTTGTTTCGTTCAAAACCTTCCCGGGAGAACATAAAAAATAAGTTATAAAGTCAATGTAGAGTTAACTTTCATTAAAATTGAGATTCTCAGAATGTTAATTTTTTGCGCAGTGTATTTTAGATGAAAATATTTAGTTTTTATTTCTGTACGCGTAAATTATTTTGTATCGGACAAAACTATAAAAAAAGTGTAGTACTGGACGAAATTTTCTTTCACATTTTTTGAACAACAGTGCTACCACAAAAAAAATTCTGAAAAAAAAATCGTAGATTTGCATTCACAATCACCATATTAAATGATGAGAACTTCGAATTAAAATAACTATGCCAAATTAAGGTTGAATATTTTGTGAGGAAAAAACTCCAAAAGAAATAAGACTTCAACACAAAAACAAAGCATTTGCGGGCCCCTGTTTATAAGATTTTTTTTATGATCCCATTTTCGTTTGTTCCTCGAATTTAGGAACACCTGTATAGGTTGGCTTTTCTACTTCTTCAAGAAAATTGTCTCAAATAGTGATAAATTACATATTGTTGGAAGTATCACTTAATTCTACGTTTTCATAGCATTCCACTCAGAAAATTGTAGATACAATCGTTCAGAAATTGGAAAAAAACGTTTAGTAGGAAATATCCTGAAAAAATTACTTGATATGGAATTTAAACAATCGTTCAAAAACCCCTTACTTCACTTCACTGCTTTTAATGCGCTAATGAATTTTTTTATCATATTTCATTCCGAATTCATCGAACTACGAGCAGCATCAAGAATCAACATGTTTTTTAAGTTATGAATTGGACTATAATTCAATTCTTTACTCACCTTGAATTTCTCCCATTTGCCATCCAAATCATCGACTGGTTTAGCTGAGGCTGAATAGAAAACAGCGATTAGAACGAAGCACAATATGATAACTTTCATTTTTACGTCCTCTACTTCACAGAATAGGAACAGAACTGAACAAAGGTGACGATGTACAGGTGGAACTCGAGATGAAGTTTGATGAAGAGGAGCGTCAACTCTAAAATGGTTCTGTTCCTTCCATGAGGTTTTTTTATATGCGCATATATTTGTTGATCTAATCTTAATCGCTGACTTCGAGTCTTACCTACATACTAATTATGCTATGCAAATATTTGAAAAATTCGCATATATTGAAAGCATTACGATTTCAAACCGGACAATGGACAATTAGTATTTATTACTTGGGATTAAATGTGCTCTAATTTTCAATGGTTTTTATTATATTCAATTTAGAGACTATAAGTTTATATGAGAATTTTGTTTTTGGTGGACCACAGTGCCGTCATTGAGATTTCTGAAACACTGGTATGTTCACTTACTCTTGAAAGACCTTAAGATAAAAGTGACGACATTCGAAGAGACCAGCCTTCTTGGATTTAAATGATATTGATCCCTGTTTACTTAATTTCCGCATCGTTTCTTATGGCAATGACGATTTGAGGTTAAATCAACAATAAACTAAAGGGTGTTTTTTTTCAAGGTATATAACTTTATGTTGGCATTACTGTTTAAGATGGCGACCCATTTAACAGCTGTCAAGTGATTTATTCTCAGTTTGGTTTGGCAATTCATTATGAATAGCCCCACGCCTGAACAACGCTTGCAAACAGTGCAATTTCATTTCGAAAATAATGGTTCTGTGCGGAATACGTATCGCGCACTACGTCCATTTTATTTTGTTTAGCGATGAAGCGCACTTCTGGTTGAATGGCTACGTCAACAAACAAAACTGCCGCATTTGGAGTGAAGCTAATCCTCAAGTGTATGTCGAAACACCGTTACATCCAGAAAAACTGACTGTTTGGTGCGCTTCATGGGCTGGTGGAATCATTGGTCCGTACTTCTTCAAAAACGATGATGGCCAGAACGTTACAGTCAATAGTGATCGGTATAGAGCAATGATTACTAACTTTTTCATTCCTGAATTGAACAACCATGATGGCCAGGAGCTGTGGTTCCAACAAGACGGCGCAACATGTCACACAGCTAGTGCCACAATCGCTTTATTGAAAGACACGTTTGGTGACCGCCTAATTTCACGTTTTGGACCTGTGAATTGGACTCCAAGATCTTGTGATTTAACACCGCTAGACTACTTTCTGTGGGGCTATGTAAAATCATTGGTCTATGCGGATAAGCCACAAACCCTTGACCATTTGGAAGACAAAATTCGCCATGTTATTACCGATATACGGCCACAAATGTTGGAAAAAGTCATCGAAAATTGGACGTCCAGATTGGACTACATCCGAGCCAGCTGTGGCGGTCATATGCCAGAAATCATATTCAAAATGTAATGCCACAAGATTATCTTGCGGATAAATAAAATTCATGTCAATCGAATAATCCATCGTTTAGCTCTAAAAAAAACACCCTTTACTTTCGACAGAACAAATAAAAATTTTGAAATGATGCCGTTGATTGGTTAATTCTTTGTATAGCGCCACCTTAAGGAATAAATAGGACAAAGGACTCATGCCGAGCCGAGTCGCTAGAATATTCCTAAACAAAATGACAAAATCTAATCAGTGAACACACACTCTTCAAAAGATGAATTACACTGACAGCACAATTTTTTTTCTTGAATATTCTATGGGAAAAAATGAGAGAAAGGAGAAAAACAAATGAGGTTAGGTGGGCTTCAAAACAATAATGTTTTTTGTTGAAAAGCATTGTATATATCCTCACATTTCTTGGATGTCATAATAAGTATTGTGAAATGAAAGTATAGATTACAATTTTCTGAAATAAGTAGGAAAGGTGGCTCTTCAAAGTGATATCAAACTTAATTGCCCATTAAAATGACACACGTTCATAAAAAGGGTCAATGGTTTGCTACAATTGTGTAATGTGTCTTAAAGCATAGGCGTAGAAATTCCTATATATTTAGGATCTTTTCTGACAGATAATATTAATTCAAATATTCACCAGACTCACACATTTTTTTCATACAGATGTAAAATAAACCTGCATAAGAAATTATATTATAATAGCAAGACTGCATAATTTTGTGATATTTTTTATGTAATTGTAAATTGTGCCGTTTAATAATGAAAAGATTTACGCTTCAATAACGTTTAGGAATTGCTAAATTTGTCCATTAAAATCAGTAGTCATTTGTGAATACTGAGAGAAATTCAAGGAGAATTCCACACCATTTCTACGTCTTTCGAAAACTCACAGCGTCTATAAACATTGTCAACGCATCAAAAACACGAACAAACTCCTAGGGTAACGACCGCATGCTATCCCCGCCACTGTCTTCCACGCGGAACTCCGTCGTTGTGAGACGAAGTAAAAAACAACAGAGGTTATGTTAAGCATAAACAAGGCCGAATAAATTTGACTTAATTTATCTATTAATTTCCATGAAAAGCTTACTTTGTTCTGCCATTATGATCACACGCTACAAATGCACTTGGTTCTCAACTGAACTAACTCTGGTTTCTCTACGAGAATTGTGGAAAACTCAATAAATGCCTATCGGAATCTGACGGCTGTTCTCTCTGACTCATTCTGTCGGTTTACGCAGCAGAATAGCGAAGGACGATGACAGCGTTTATGCACAAGGCTTCAGGAATGTTTACCTCCGAAAATCAATAGATAAAATTTATTGTTGGATATGGCCTTTATAGATTCAATGTGTTACAATTTGGTGAAACCTTTTTTTCAGTTTTCATTGAGACCCTCAGCACTCTGTATCAATCCACTACAGTGGAAAAAAATGTTGTCAATGCTTCGTAATCCCTCATTTCGAAAAACTCAGCTCGTTATTTTTGGGTGTATATACTATCATCTCAAGGGGCAGTTCTTATGTACGCATCAGGAAAATGGACTGTGATTTCGAGATTATTAAATTTTCTATGGTACAATTTATGTCTCAACTTTAATACCCAACAAATTTCATCCAAAGCAGACCAGAAGGACGTTAGGTATAGGGATCATACTAAGGTAATTGGGAAAGCTTAATTTTTTATGGAACTATCTATAGACTAAACAAAATACCCATACCAAATTTCACCAAATTCGTTAAAGTATTATCGAAGTTACGGTTGATACAAAGATTTGCGGACACACAGACTGACAAACCAAATCAAAGTTATTCAGAATGTTATACGCAAGGGATATTTTGAAATAAAAGAACAAAAGTGATTTAAAAGCTTCCTCTACATTATGTGAACTAGGTTTCAAAACTCAGAGGTAAAAAAATACTTTCAAAAAATGCAAATAAGATTAATGTTTTTGAATATTTCACTAGCTCTAAGGTGAATTCATACCAGAAACATAACAACACTGACATTTTTGAAGAAAAGACAACATTGTGCCAAAACCTTCACTATCTGACATATCTTTTTGATATAAATACTTTTTGTCTAGAATATGAAGTATAGGTTTTGGTTTATTTGGATATTTATATTAGATATTCTTCATAAAGAGCTTGATTCTTAATTGATTTATACTTGAAAAATACAAATTAACCAACAAGGATGATTCTGTTCGTATTTATTAGAAGTGTGGAAATGTAGCATCACTATAATTTACATAAATTATTATAATTTTCAAATTCTCAAGTACCAACTCTCATAGCACATCGGAAATTCCAGACAATATTCAACTTCTTATTCAGAAGCAAAACATGCAATTTATTTTTGCATATACCACTGTTCAAATACCGCACTCATCCTTTGTGTTCCATCCTGATATTGTTATTCAATTAGAGTTTCACCTAACCATAAACAATGTCAGATGAAAATGACTCATCCCACTCGTGTAGTTTGTTGTTGATAATATGAGAGGCGTGCTTGTTTAACATAGATAGGATAAGTATTGAAATCTATCCTATGCCTAGAAAATGTTATTCATCGGATTCCATTACACATTGAAATCTATTTTATTTATAGAAAAATCTGATTTGGACTCATGGACTGGGAAATATTGGATGATTTGGATTATCTTGTTCGTTTATTTTTTGAGGTTTTAGGTTCAAAATGAACATGTGATGTGCTAAAAAATATATTTTCATTCGAGTTGGACCAGATTTTGTTCCTCTGATTAATTTTTATTTGAATAAAAGATGGAATGAATTGGGTCAACATCAAAATAGAACTTTATTTCAAACAATAACAACTTTTCTCTTTATCACAATATGACGAGGACCTAAATTCGTTGAATCCATTTTCAAACGATATAATATCACTAGAAATTCCACTTTAAATAGTAACATTTAAAAACTTCTCTCATACCGGTCCTTATCAAATATCTCGTTTTTCTCTATAGCCAGATTATTGTTCATCATCTGGTGACCAGTTTCTCATTATGTTTCAGAATCATTATCGTATTTTTCGTTATAAAACGCAAGGCTATGAACTCTGAGCGATTACAAATATATCAAATGAGATATTGCTATGTTTACTAACATATTTATACAGGGTGATTTACTTTTATTTCCAATATTCAGTTGTTAGCAAAAGTAATATTTTCGAATAGCGATGATATATTTTGCGAATAGAAAATAAAATTATTCAGTGAGACAATTTTTTTATTTGGAAAGTAACATTATATGTATGGAAAATAACGGGGGTTTTTTTTCGAGGTATATAACTTCAAGTTGGCATTACTGTTCAAGATGGCGACCGATTTAACAGCTGTCAACTGATTTATTCTCAGTTTGGTTTAGCAATTCATCATGAATAGACTCATGCCTGAACAACGCTTGCAAATAGTGCAATTTCATTTCGAAAATAATGGTTCTGTGCGGAATACGTATCGCGCACTACGTCCATCTTATTTTGTTTAGCGATGAAGCGCACTTCCGGTTGAATGGCTACGTCAACAAACAACACTGTCTCATTTGGAGTGAAACTAATCCTCAAGTGTATGTCGAAACACCGTTACATCCAGAAAAACTGACTGTTTGGTGCGCTTTATGGGCTGGTGGAATCATCGGTCCTTACTTCTTCAAAAACGATGATGGCCGAATGTTACAGTCAATGGTGATCGGTATAGAGCCATGATTACTAACTTTTTCATTCCTGAATTGAACAACCATGATGTCCAGTAGATGTGGTTCCAACAAGACGGCGCAACATGTCACACAGCTCGTGCCACAATCGATTTATTGAAAGACACGTTTGGTGACCGCCTAATTTCACGTTTTGGGTCTGTGAATTGGCCTCCAAGATCTTGTGATTTAACACCGCTAGACTACTTTCTGTGAGGCTATGTAAAGTCATTGGTCTATGCGGATAAGCCATAAACCCTTGACCATTTGGAAGACAACATTCGCCGTGTTATTGCCGATATACGGCCACAAATGTTGGAAAAAGTCATCGAAAATTGGACGCCCAGATTGGACTACATCCGAGCCAGCCGTGGCGGTCATATGCTAGAAATCATATTTAAAATGTAATGCCATAAGATTATCTTGTGGATAAATAAAATTCATGTCAATCGAATAATCCATCGTTGTTTTATTGCAATTTAAAGTTCTATAGCTCTAAAAAAAATAACCTTTAGAATAAATTGTTTGATAAATTGATACGTATCATTTTCTAAATCTCCTATCCGAAAACTCTCCTCTTCTCCGAACCATCACAGTTGGCGTGAGAATCCCTCTCGTCGCGCTGGCCTCAAATTTTCCGGAAAAGTCGGAAAGCGCAGCCCGATCTAACTTTCCGACACCAGTGCGAAAACCAATTATCGAACACTTTGGTTAAACCATTATTAGGTCTTTTCACCTGTCTGTCTTCCGGCTAAAGTTTCCTCCGGACAACTCAATTACGGAAATGGAAATTGGGAAAACTCTTATGAGCCGGGGGATTTGCATGGCGGGGAAAATTCGAATAGAAATGCCCGTGGCCTGGATAAACACAATTTCGAGCATTCGGCCAACCCCTGTTACGCTCTGAAACGGATTATTTTCAATCAGTGGCTGCGATGGCTTGATTTAGTTCGGACCGTTCAAGGTGTCGTTCGAGGGGTGGGTGCAATCGGTTGAAGGTCGTTTTCGACGACCCAGACATGTTGATGGAATAGAAAGTGGAATTTTTCAGTCGATTTTCCACTTGACGTTTCGCTTACTGCTACGGTAAGCATTGTCTGAGATTTGTAGGTCGTTGATTGTGTGGCGACCCATAAAGCTCCACATAACAACAATAACACAGCACTCGGTGGCCTAGAGAATAAGAGTGTAGACTCTCCCTCACCGAGATGCGACAAGGTGCCGGGTTCGAGTCCCGGCGGCTCCCGATATAATAAATTCCCCAAGCGTCTGTGACACGGCACACACAAATATACCAAAGTCACACTGATGAGTCCGGTGTGTGTGCCAGGGACGAAACTACATAAGTAGGCATATGTGAAATCCTACAATTGTAACCCGACGTTGGATATCACTCCAACTGGGAAGTCCATTCTCACACATTGATTTTTTTGGAATATGAGAGCTTTCTGAGTCTCAAACTGTATAAAATATTGCTTTTCTTGAACAGAAATCGACTGCAGCAACAACATAGCAATAAAAATAAAACATTATCTCCTTCCATTTGGTTGAATAGCAATGCTTCTCCTCACTTTTTTACGTGATAAGTAAATTAACAACATCAAGAAGCGTTTTTTAACCCCTTCATTGAATCCCAGTTCACCCTTCAAATAACCCAAAACAAAACATCCCAACATGACGTCTCCAGCCAGATTTAATTACCAAAAATCTCGTACATCCCAACACATATAGACAACATCATCCCGATCAGAAAGCTATCTCTCATTATTCGGCTCCCCCGTCATCAACTACACCCAGAAAGGCCCCACCGGAGAATATGAAATTAAATTTTCCCCTCCGTTTTCCAGAGCGTGTCTACGCAGCGAACAGGGCAGTCTCTACTCGCCCTATTGAATTCAATAAGAAGGTTATAACTCAGGTTCATAAGGGAAAGGGTTTGATCCTAATGAGGCAAAACATAAAACGACCCGGGACGTCGAAAGGGTAGCAAGACGTTCGAGATACTTTAGATAGGGTCTAATTGCGCATAATGTTTTGCTGCCACCGGCACCAGGAACAGCCCTGGTAAATAATAATTGAATTCCATTTGCATACGCAGTCCTGCCAAGAAGGGCGCATCATTCTTGCCGTATTTTGACCTAGAGGTCCCCTTAGGGGACCTGAGACTTTCTACGGACTAATTTACGGGGACTGGATTTGAATTTTGGCCTGGAAAGACTGCTGTAACGCGGAATTTACTGGCCTCTGGTGAATTGTTGATGAAAGAATATTTTAAGGTCTTTGTGGAGGAATGGGACGTTGCGCTGTGATTGCTGAAGGGCGCAATCATTATCATGTAATTGGGAATTAACGCCTGGAGCTCTATTCTGCAATTTGAGCGTTATGTAGTCTATACTTGTGATAGAGTATAAAGTTGGTTATCAGTGTCAAACAAATCACTGCCGGAGCAGATATCTATAGGCTTATTTAGGTTCAAAATACATGCTGCATGTCTTTGTAGTTGGCTTTGACGTTGTTCCTAAGTTGTTCACATTGAATTTCAGAAGGAATTCGACAGGTGAATCTTTACATCTTTTTTTGGGATCAGTTCATCGGAGCTCATTCAAATTTCTTGCATATAGAGAAGAAACTGGCTATACCGGAGAGGTTCACAATTTCATTGTGTTGTTGAAACGTGTATCATCCCATTTTTAGTAATGGCGTAGCACACTAACTGACAAAGAAACTGCAACGCCCAGAAGGAGCTGTTTAATTTTTTTTTGGTGAAACATAGATAATACAGCAAGGAGTAACTGATTGAAATTTGAAAAAATGAAGGGTTTACAATTTTTTTAATAAATTTGTTAATGATGTGTTTGTCTACCGCGATTTTCCATACACTCCCCAACACGTCTTGGCATTGATGAAATAAGATGGTCTATTTCTTCTTGAGGGATACTATCCCAAGCTTTCTGTGTCTCAGAGCCGCCAAAGTCTTTTGGGGCTGGAGTATATTTCCAAGTCTTCTACCCATGATGTCCCAAACATGCTGTATGGTCGAAAGATCGGGTGATCTGGGCGGCCATGGCAAAAGATTCACATGGGTCGCTTCGAAAAAGTTAAAACTAACTCTGGCAACATGGGGTCGGACATTATCTTGCTGAAATATTGGATGCTCGAGCCGGTTAAGGTAAGCGGGAACATATGGCTCCACTGTTTCTTGAAGGTAATGCAGGATGTCATGTTACCTCGATTGAAGACTAAAGATGACTTACTCGCATGTTCAATAGAACCTCATACCATGAGTTTCATTAACAGCATCAATGGCCTCCCTGGGTTTGTATGAATAGGTAGGGTTAGGAACAAGAGATCAACTTGGTCGCAGTTCTTTGCTGGCTAATGATTGATACGTGAAGAAATTATATGATTTTGAATTTGAACAAGTCCTCGAAAGGTCCTAAAATCACGTTAGTTTTTCCCCATTCATCACATTTATTTCCAAAAAGTTTCCAAACAATATCAAGTGATTTTTGAGATGGTAAACTGTGTATGTTGGATATGTCAAGAACTTTTTCCCTTCATTTCTTGGAATTTGATTTGGTGCTATTTTCAATTTCGACCATCATCAGCGAAGACCAAATCGATTCCCATTACTAGGGAACGAAACCGCATAAAATACAAGGCCAAGCGTTTGATGATGACATACGGAACGCCTTCACATACAGTCTGGGCCATTTATGATTCTCCGCAGGCTGATGACCCTTTCCAGCTTTTTCCGCTGTCGGCCAACAGCCTGACAAATTTCCCACGTTCAAATTCTCCTAGTCCGTGATTATAATTGGGAAACATCGCGTTCAGACCGTGAAGAAAAAATGGAATAATTCATTACCGTAGATTTTCCACAGTGCTACCATTAGGTCGTCGTTCCAGAGATAGATGGCGGTAAGAATTGGAATTGCCGCTTGCCAAACGGGCATATTTTACGGGATCACCGGGATGGATTGTTTCATTTCGAACGCTGATATTTATTTCACATCATGCGGTTCTCTCCGGGTGGTGGGGGAAGCAATTTTCGTTTCACGGAACAAGAAAAACGTCACATTGATATTCGTAATGGGTTTCGAGAAGTGTCAGAACGTAATGTCGATTCTGCTGTTCAGAATTTGAATTGGAAGGGATTGCCCGAGAGGTTAAATGTTATTCAGGGGCTTTATCAAGTTGCATTCTGTATGGAAGAATAAAATATACCAAAAACGGTATATCCTCGAATAGTTTTGAGGAAATTAAAATACAGGGTGGCCATTTGAAAACGAAACAGACGAGATTACAGACGAAATAAAGTTTTTCGATAGAAATGCTCGGACAGGTCGATTTCTGTTTCGAGGAGGACAACTTAAGATGTAGGTTACGGACGCATAGCGCTTCAACCCTTGCTGCTACAACCCCCACCCCCAATTTTTGAATAGGGAAGATGGGGTGAGTGATACCTCAATTCAAAGGTATTTTTATACTGATTTCAGCACAGTAATTGTTTTTTCATTTTATGCATTAGTTCTCGAAATATTCATGCGTTAGTTAGTTAGGAAGGAAGCCACAGTCATGGTTGTTTTGAAGCTCAAAATGTCGATTTTTCACAAAACACTACAAGTGCCATGAAAACACCACTTCATTTTCAAATACTTAGTTAAGAATATTTCGAGAACTAATGCATAAAATGAAAAAACAATTACTGTGCTGAAATCAGTATAAAAATACCTTTCAAATGAGGTATCACTCACCCTATCTTTCCTATTCAAAATTTGGGGGTGAGGGTTGTAGTAGCAAGGGTTGAAGCGCTATGCGTCCGTAACCTACATCTTAAGTTGTCCCCCTCGAAACAGAAATCGACCTGTCCGAGCATTTCTATCGAAAAACTTTATTTCGTCTGTAATCTCGTCTGTTTCGTTTTCAAATGGCCACCCTGTAAAGTAGTTTGCAATAGGAGGTTTCATTTTGAATAGCCAGTTATCTAGGCAGCTAACATTTTTAAAACTGTCATCTTTTGACATTCGACAAGTAAATGTTCTAACTGACAACGAAACTGCAACACCCAGAAGGACCTGTTTGAATGTTTTGGAAAACATGAATTGAATTTGGAGAAAAAAAATGTGAAGGTTTTTTCATGTGAACAATTTTTGTTACTTGAATATTATAGTCGTTTTTTGCGAGTTTTTTTAATTTTACAACAAACCAGCTGTTCGAGGAGATTCAAAGTCAATTTTCATTTGATGAAATTGTTGCGGATTTATCGCCAGCTGAGTGAATTCGAAAGAGGTCGAATTATTGGTCTACGGAAGGCGGGGTTGTCATTTAGAGAAATCGCTAACCGTACGAACAGAAATCCAACTACTGTTATGAGATATTGTCAAGCGTGGTTTGATAATGCGCAAAATCGAAGAAGAGGAGGCACCGGACGTCGAAGAGGCACAATTGAAGTTCAAGATCGACGTCTAAGACTTATGGCTATTAGACACCGATTTGCGATAACTCGATCTTTGGATGAGAAGTGATTAGGAGAACAAGGCCATCGTGTAACCGTCCGAACGGTTTACTGCCGGATAAGGTCTTTTGGACTGCAGTATTATCGACCTCATCTTGTGTTACCTCTGACGGTCGAGCTTTGCCGGTAACGATTACAGTGGTGCAGAGAACGTCATCATTGGAATGTGGAATGGCATCAGGTCGTCTTTTCTGATGAATCTCGATTCTCCTTGGGTGCACATGATGACCGATGAAGGGTAAGACGACGTCGGGGAGAAAGACGTGAACCTCAGTTTGATGTTGAGCGTCATGTATACCTGACAGTAGGCCTCATGGTATGGGGTTATATTGAACATGCGAGTAGGTCACCTTTAGTCTTCAATCGAGGTAACATGACAGCCTGCATTACCTTCAAGAAACAGTGGGGCCATATGTTCTCTCTTACCTAAACCGGCTCGAGCATCCAATATTTCAGCAAGATAATGCCCGATCTCATGTTGCCAGAGTTAGTTTTAACTTTTTCGAAGCGACCCATGTGAATCTTTTGCCATGGCCGCCCATATCACCCGATCTTTCGACCATACAGCATGTTTGGGACATCATGGGTAGAAGACTTGGAAATATACTCCAGCCCCCACGACTTAGGAGCCTTGACTATTACTTCGTGAGTATCCAGAACTGACTTTCCCATATTAGTGATTCTTTGGCAGTCAGCCCAAAGCATTTGCACACTAAGTGTTCTGCTGTTTCTACCTCATTTCCACAGAGTCTGCAGATCTCATCTGCTGATTACCCATGCGGTACAAAAGGTATTTGCACCGACAGTGTCCTGTCAGCAGGACCATTTCCTGAAGCTCATCTCGTGGTAGCTTCAGAAGCTTACTGGTATTGGTCGGTGAAAGCACAACAAATTTCTTTGCCTAAGCAAGACCCGGAGTATTCCTCCAGAGAGTTTCCCTATTGTCCCTATCCCATTGTTGGACCTCTGTCTTGTATTGGTATTTTCCAAGCACATAGAAGGGCTCAAGACCAACAGGTGTCAACCTTGATGCCCTTTTTGTAAGTTCATCTTTCTTCCTGTTTCTGTTTTGTTGTTCCTAGTTTTAACCCGTTATTTTCTGATATCGTGTAACAATATTTGTTGTGATCAACCTCAGTTTCTCTTTGTTTCGCGTGGTCTTCATTGTAGCGTCCGTATTGTCCCTTTATCTGGGTTCTGTATGGCTATGTTACTTGCCCATCTCTATTTGGTCTTCTCACTCCTGCATTTCAAATTTTATCCTTCAATGAGATCCTCAGAATTGCACGTTTCATTGCTCTTTTTGCCAGTTTCAACCTATTTCCGCTATGCATAGTTGGGCTCAAGTACTTAATTCACTTGCTGAGTGATATGCAATGAAATATTGAATCTCGTAAGTCTTTCAACACAATTTCTTTCGGAATAACTTCTAAAGAAGACAAAAATGCATTTGAAATTCCGAAGTGGGGGCCCAATACGTAGACCATTTTCAAAATTTCCCTCAGCGTTTGGAGAATTCTGAATTTTCACATCAATAACCTAACCTAACAAAAGGACACATGTGCACAAAAAACTGTTGTAATAAATGAATTATTTCTCTATTTCCTTCATATAATTTTCCGATTCCAATCGAACCAAAACCAGGCATTTAATTGTATTACACTTATGTTGTGACATCCGATTGAAAGATGTCATTAGATCAATGGAACGTTCGATCGTAACCTAATTTCAATGTGACCGAAACCCCATCTGACGGACGATGTGCAACCATATAAATTCAAACCCAACCACCACCAGCTATATTTACATTTCATTAGGTATGGAAATGCTCATAATGGCCCAGACATGATAGATTATTGTACAATTCTATTGGCGAATAAATTCGCTTAATACCCTAATTAAATATTTCCGTATTAAAATTTGCATATCGACTGGAACTGCTGAATTTTAGTATGGAATTTAATGGAACGTAAAGCCAGGCGCTGTTATTGAATTCGATGGAATCGCTGGTTGATCACAGAGCAATTTTCAGAGAGCATAAAACTATTCTGCCTCTTCTTATTTTTGGCCTGATGGCTTTGTTACGAGGCTATCGGTAGTTTGCTCCAATCGTAAATTTCGAATTATTGTTATGGCTTTGAGGAGAACTCATTTTTTTTATCTGGGAATTTTGAATAGAGAAATCTCCTTCAGGGAATATTCAGATGACTTCGATCTTGAATTTTTAGGCAAGATAGTGAATTTTAATTTCTGGCTTTATATGGCGAATCACAGTGCGATTTCCATTTGAAATTTCTTTTGAGCTATTGTCTTCCAATACCATTGAACTCTATAAAATACCTGGAATGTACACAGCGACTGAAAATCAAATAAAGAGAGAAAAATCTTTCCATATTTATTATATTTTCTAATTGTGTGCTGACTCATGATAACTAAATTCAGTATACATTCGCACGTATTTCCACTAAATAACAATCTTAGTGGAGGATGTTGCTCAAATACACCTTGCAAAACAAATTCGACCCACCCTGTGCTTAGAAATCCGACACAATTTACCCTTTACCCCACTTGAGCCTTTGAAGGAGAACCTCTGCAATATATCCCTACATTCTGTTAGGATTTTCGTGAAGAATACCAGTGTCCCAGGGTAGGGAGGTAAACCTGCATTAAATAAAAGAACCTTGTGGATTTAGAGGCCATTGAGATAGCCAGTGTGGCATTTATCAAAGGCGGCTGAGGCATTCATTGGAGTGTTTTCATCTGTTCGAAACAATTTCTCAGGTGTACGTTGAAAAAATTGGTTTGATAAATGGCTGCAGCGTTCACTCAGGGTGTAAGTATGAGATCTACTCGCCAGTAGCGTAGATATAATGTGGTATTAACGAATTACTTGTTTCTCAAGTTTCATTTTTGAATTTACGTATTTTATGCCAAAAAAAATAACCTAACATATTGACACTAGGTGCGATGGGTTGTCAGGTTCACCCTGTTGTTGAGGAATTGTCATAAAACATTTTGAATACCAATCTGGACGTCCAATTTTCGAAGACTTTTTCCAATATTTGTGGCCGTATATAGGCAATAACACGGCGAATGTTGTCTTCCAAATGGTCAAGAGTTTGTGGCTTATCCGCATAGACCAATGACTCTACATAGCCCCACAGAAAGTAGTCTAGCGGTGTTAAATCACAAGATCTTGGAGGCCAATTCACAGGTCCAGAACGTGAAATTAGGCGGTCACCAAACGTGTCTTTCAATAAATCGATTGTGTCACGAGCTGTGTCATATGTTGCGCCGTCTTGTTGGAACCACAGCTCCTGGACATCATGGTTGTTCAATTCAGGAATGAAAAAGTTAGTAATCATGGCTCTATACCGATCACCATTGATTGTAACGTTCTGGCCATCATCGTTTTTGAAGAAGTACGGACCAATGATTCACCAGCCCATAAAGCGCACCAAACAGTTAGTTTTTCTGGATGTAACGGTGTTTCGACATACACTTGAGGATTAGCTTCATTCCAAATGCGGCAGTTTTGTGTGTTGACGTAGCCATTCAACCAGAAGTGCGCTTCATCGCTAAACAAAATTCGGTTATGAAAATCGGGAACAACGGCAATCTCATTTTGGGCCCTTTCGACGAATCTACGCCTTAATTGATGATCGTTTGGCTTCAATTCTTGCACGAGTTGGATTTTGTAAGCACGCAAACCAAGATCCTTCCGCAAAATCTTCCATAAAGTGGATGGACACAGATCCAATTCCTGTGCTCGATGGCGGATAGACTCATTCGGGTCTTCCTCAATGCTACAGCAGCAATAGCTTCTTCTGTACGCATCGTACGGCGTCTCTGGGGATGCGAGTTATCAATAAGAGTAAACGTGGTGAGAAAACGTTCTATGGTTAATCGAATTAATTGCTCTGATGGATGATTTTGTCGACGATAAAATGATCGTAGTGCGCGATACGTATTCCGCACAGAACCATTATTTTCGAAATGAAATTGCACTATTTGCAAGCGTTGTTCAGGCGTGAGTCTATTCATTACGAATTGCCAAACCGAACTGAGAATAAATCATTTGACAGCTGTTAAATCGGTAGCCTTCTTGAACAGTAATGCCAACTTAAAGTTATATACCTCGAAAAAAAAACACCCTTTATAATAAATTATTCAAATAGAGGTTTTATAATGAATAGCCTGCTATCAAGGCAAACTTTTGACATTTGATAAGTCAGAACTACGCCATTACTGAAAATGGCAATTCACTAATGTAAGTATTCGAAGCAACGACAAATTCAATTTCCACATAATTTGCTGCAAAAGAACTGGGGATAAAATAACAATAGAATAAACGATGAATTGTTCTCATTACTCCTTATCCATGAGAAACGTATTTCGTTTCAACTGAAATGGGAAGCATTCCCTGAAACTGAAGCTCTAAACCAAACTAGACGTGACTGTGTAAAGTTTATGGGGTTATCGTGCCGACGTTGTCTATATTACGCGATAAAGTGAGGTTAGGAGTGCCGTTGAAGGTGCCGTCCTAATATATCCTCGAGGTTGATTGGTCAAATCTGTCAAGAAGCAGGAAACATTGTTGGTTTTTCTCTGGCACTTTCCGCATTCATTAGAGGGGCTTTCTGGTGGCGTCTAATTTCTCAAAACTTGTCTTTCGTTAACACGGAGAAGAGGTGGTTTTCATTCGAGGCTTGTAAACCTCCTTCTGGCGAGGGTCAATTGTAATTCATTGACTCCGAATTCCAGCATTTTGTCATGAAATGGAACCAATTTGAAGAAAATACGATCTCCATGAAAATATTGAGGAAATACTGAATTACTTGACGGCATAGATTAATAAATATAAATAGAGGGAGTTAACGCAATTTTTATATGTCCCCAACATGGAAATGTTACGTTGTCGAATTGTGATATATTTTCAAATCCACAATTTTACTATATCATTATCAAGGTGTATTATACTGAATGAAATATAATTATTTGAGTGATTCCAGATTAAATATGCAGATTTGAATATTTGGAATCTGATATCTTTCCTAATTGTCGAATTTCAAAAAGCAAAATATTTATTATTTTCTGTATCTACCTGCTGAAATCCAAGGTTTGGCAACTTTTGCTTTCCTAATGTCATCGGTTGTTTCACGTCGTTTGGCGCGCTTGAAGTTTTTTCTGAATTTCTGATATATTTAGGTATTTATTACAATATATTTCGAGTTGTTATAAAACGTTGATTCACTAAGGGATATAAGAAGTGCGTTCTTTATGGAGAAACTCGCGAATTGAGGGAAATATCGTATCACTGATATGTTTTCATTTCCGCGCGCTTTATGTCAAATTTGATAGTTCATGTTGGGGACAAAATTTGCTTACCGAAAATGACATATGCTCCCTCTATCTATGTTTATAACGCTCAGGTTCACGGTAAATATAATATATTGCATAAATAGTGAATAGGTAATCAAGAAAATGCAGAATATTTCTTCAGCATTCTAAATATAAAGTCCTTTTTTGTACATTTGTTCAGGAACACAATTATGTCACCAAGGTCTATATAATCGAATGAATGATCTAATAATATGTGGATAGGGCGTAGATAGAAAGAGGATAGAAAGAGGGGAATCGACTGCAAATAGAAGTAAGACACATTTCATCAGCTGAGCGCAGTAACTATCTAGTTTTGATTGTTTCTATATATTGGACTAATTAATATTGTCCTATCATTGCTTGAAATTCAAAATTCTGTAGCTTTTTCTTTGGTGAGGTGATCTAAATCTTCATCTTTCTCTGTTAAATGTTGGAGCCAATGCTCTGCACTGCACAATGTCCTAAAGGTGTTTCTCTAATTCTGTGGTTATTCCGTTCATTCTTCCACATCTTGTAGAACAAAATCAGAAACGCACAGTTTTCATGGTTATATTTTATTATTCTATGTTGGTACTCCGAACTTTCCGCCACGGCTTTATCTGTCAATTCATCAATTTGCCTTAAAGAAATCAGTTCTGCCAACCAACATTTTTCGATGCAAAAATCACTAAAATATATTTATGGAAATATTTCATTAATTTCAATGAAAATGCAATGAATTAGAGAAAATAATGTATAATACTCGTACAGAAGGCTCATTCTACCACTCGTTCATTCCAAAACTCGCCACTTCGTGGCTCGTTTTTGAATTTTGAACTCGTGGAAGAATATCAATGCCTTCTGCACTTGTATTATAAATAACTAATCTATGTATTATTAGACAGCTTTATGAAAAATTACACAACAGATATTGGTCACAGCCTTACAATGAAAAGCCATAGATTATTTCCTTTCCTCGTAAAATGGACATGTAGATCAATATTTCGATGATAATATCAAATTTCTTATTCTTACGGCAGTCAATTTTTAGTAAAATTATTTGAGTCAATCTATGAGCTCTAACGAAAATACTGTTTCAACAACGATATCATCAGTACTTGGAGGTAATTGGTTGGTTAGAATCCTCAAATCATTGATGACAACATCGTTGTCGAAACAACGTCAAACTTGAAGATGATTCAGCGTATCAGAGAGTTAGTTAATCAGCAATCTTTAGTTTCCCAAATTGAAAACATCATTAAACGAAAATGCGTTAATAGTTCTGAGGGAAAGAGTGTAGGCTAGATGGTAGTTTTCTATTTCTGTTAACGACAACATCACAGTCCAAACGGACTCAACATATTTCCCTTGCAAATTATCCTTCCAGATTCCGTTTACACAGACGGAGCCGCATAGATACGGCAGTTTAAGAGACCTCCAATCCCTGGAAACACCTCATTCTACAGAGAGAGCAATAGATGTTCCCATTCCCACTCCTGGGCATCGTATCAAAAGTAGCGTTTCAGACGGAGAGTGCTCGAAACTACCTGACATATTTCACGCCTTACCGACAATGAGTATGCCGAATGCACGATGTGAAAAATGCTTGAGTGGCCCTTGAATACACTTGGGAATGCTGAAAGGCTCCTTGAATCGATTCAAAAAACATTCATCATAGGACCAACTGGGCTACGTTCCCAGAAGACCGTTTCATTCCCGAATTTACCTGTTGCTCCAACACCGGTGTCCCTTGGTATCGATTAGGAGACGCAAATTTTTTATATGGGTTCCGTTCACCTTCTTGCGGGGTCTTTTTCGTGCTGTCGGAGCATGAAATGGACCGTTGGAAAGATTGAATTATTAACTGGCAGAGATTTGGCTCAAGAATTCAGGTTTTGTGTATGACGGTTTTCTTGGAAATATGCGGTCATTTTTGAATAATATTTCTTTTTCTCTTCTACTCTTTTAACAGAGGTACATCTAAATTCTCGTGAACAACTAAAGGGTGTTTTTTTTAGAGCTATAGAACTTTAAATTGCAATAAAACAACGATGGATTATTCGATTGACATGAATTTTATTAAACCGCGAGATAATCTTGTGGCATTACATTTTAAATATGATTTCTGGCATATGACCGCCACGGCTGACTCGGATGTAGTCCAATTTTCGATGACTTTTTCCGACATTTGTGGCCGTATATCGGCAATAACACGGCGAATGTTGTCTTCCAAATGGTCAAGGGTTTGTGGCTTATCCGCATAGACCAATGACTTTACATAGCCCCACAGAAAGTAGTCTAGCGGTGTTAAATCAGAACATCTTGGAGGCCAATTCAAAGCTCCAAAATGTGAAATTAGGCGGTCACCAAACGTGTCTTTCAATACATCGATTGTGGCACGAGCTGTGTGACATGTTGCGCCGTCTTGTTGGAACCACAGCTCCTGGACATCATGGCTCTATACCGATCACCATTGAATATAACGTTCTGGCCATCATCGTTTTTGAAGAAGTACGGACCAATGATTCCACCAGCCCATAAAGCGCACCAAAAAGTCAGATTTTATGAATGTAACGGTGTTTCGACATACACTTGAGGATTAACTTCAAATGCGGCAGTTTTGTTTGTTGACGTAGCCATTCAACCAGAAGTGCGCTTCAACGCCAAACAAAATAAAATGGAAGTAGTGCGCGATACGTATTCCGCACAGAACCATTATTTTCGAAATTAAATTGCACTTTTTGCAAGCGTTGTTCAGGCGTGAGTCTATTCGTGATGAATTGCCAAACCAAACTGAGAATAAATCACTTGACAGCTGTTAAATCGGTCGCCATCTCGAACAGTAATGCCAACTAAACGTTATATACCTCGAAAAAAAACACCCTATATGTTCGCCTTCGACTTATATCTTCAAAAGCACTATTTCCTGGTATAGCCTACTCAAAGTCACTTGAACTAGTTCATAAAAACGCTTGGGCATAGGTCTCCCTTTGAAGTGGATACCGAAATTTGGCTGATCAGGGATCATCAGTTCTGGCACCGCTCACCGATTTTGCTTAGACCTCACAGTTTGGAGGAAATTCGAACACGAAATTTGGGAAAAAATTGAATTTGCCTCCAGAAATCGTTATATCTCCTGAATTATTCGTCACAGACACCTCAAATAAAAACGTTTTTCAAACACCAAGTTACGATCTAAAATTCAATTCTTCAATATTTCTATCCACTGTAAAAAAATTCTGGTTATACTTATAATGAAGGAACGTACATTTACTATATCTGTAGTACGCAAGATGGAAGTCTCAAAATGGAAAACCATCATGATACACACTGGAAGTAGAATTGTTTGTACAGATGATAAAGCAAACATAATGATATTATCTTGGAAATTTGGAATATCGTGTTTGGTATACAAATATTGGACCTATCACTAATTGAACGCCATTGATGTAAACCCCACGTTTCTCAAAATTGTCCTCAGGATATTTATCATCGCGTAATCTATGGATACAAGATATTGGCAGTAATTAATGATTCAAGATTCAATCGTTCGTTCGCATCATCAACATTATGGAGAACGATGTTTTCAAGGCTGTTGTTTATGTGGAATAATACGGTGCGAATATTAACAGAATATACGCTCTTTAAACATTTACCAGGAACACATCTAGTACTAATCTGTATGGTTTCCTATAGTTTTGTCGAATCTGCTACCAATTTCCAGAAAAAATTCCAAACAATTCACCTTAAAATCCTCAAAATACAACTGAAAAATTTTAATCATTCAGTTTTCTTCCTTATGTTCCTAATATATATACTGTGTCCGTAAAGTATGGAACAAATTCATTCATTTCAAGAAATAATCCCGAAACACGTCGATTTTTTATTTTAATTTACCGTATTTTAAAATAATAATCTAATATACAGGGTGAATTACTTTTGAGTAATGACGTCACCGTTATTTTTTTAAATGGAACACCCACATTTTGTCTCAATTTTTCGATTACTCTAGCTGAGCTGATTCCAAAAATGTATCACATGTTGATTCCAATTGGTACAGGGTGGACAAAAATACAATAGTTTTGTGTGTACTCATAAAGTAACGCGTTACATTCTTCATTAGTTAAATTAACAATATTATCAAAAATACTTATTGTCTAGCGGCAATTGGTTTGAATGTAACACCCTGTAGTTTGTTACATCTTCAGATCAAAAAAAATGTATGAAAATAAGAAATAATTTCTTTCATATTCTGTCTGCTAGATCACAAGTACCAAACATGTTTGGAAACAGCTCATTTTAATTAATCTAAAAATGTAACAAACTACAGGGTGTTACATTCAAACCAATTGCCGCTAGACAATAAGTATTTTTGATAATATTGTTGATTTAACTGATAAAGAATGTTACGTGTTACTTTATGAGCACACACAAAACTATTGTATTTTTGTCCAGCCTGTACCAATTGGAATCAACATGTGATACATTTTTGGAATCAGCTCAGCTAATTAATCGGAAAATTGAGAGAAATGGGTGTGTTCCTTTAAAAAAAATGACGGTGACGTCATTACAAGTAATTCGCCCTGTATATTAGATTATTATTTTAAAATACTGTGAATTAAAATCAAAAATCGACGTGTTCCAGGATCATTTCTCAAAATGGTCTGTTTAGCTAAAAACGAATTTGTTCCATACTTTATGGACACAGTATATAGATAATACGCGTCATCATCTTGACCTCATTCTGAAGACGTTGTTGACATGTTTAAGACTGTTTAGGATTAGTGCGGAAGTGGAACAATTGAGATGGAAATATTTAGCGGATGATAACCTGGTTACCTCCAAGAACAATTGTTTGCACTAGGAAATCCTGCCAGCTCATACGAATCTGTCACTGTTAAATGAGCCTAGTCCGCATGAAACGTTGAGCAAATCAGAATAGATACAGGACCCTCATTAGGAGAAAGGTCAGATGACCGCAGATTCATTAGCTACCTCTCTGGCAATCGTTCAAATGGACGACCCTCCATTTGTCTTTCATTAGGCCCAGCGCCTTCAACGTGTCCTGCAACAAAGGAAATAATGGGATTGTGGAATGTTGTGGTGTACTGGACGCTAACGACTTCGATAACTTGGCAACAATGCCACTTTTCGATCGACTTTATAATGAATTTCTACGTGAGGGGAATGGGTCATTTCGATTTTCTACACCCGGTAGATTATATCAATTCTGTTGTTAACCCCAATCAGATTTGATGTAGCTGCTATAGTTTCTTTGCTTTCCAAAAATGTACTGCTTTGAACGGAATCTTTACTAGTGATTGTTAACTATGTAATATTCATACAATTATTGATATAATATTGTGACTCAAGTTGCAAATTGCAACAACAACCACGTACATATACTATAAGTTATTCTCCATTGGATATAACTGCCTTATAAATTCGATTGTGAACATCAAATTTAGATCGAGATGAGCTTCTTCCAGTTATTGTTGACAAGCCTATTTGATCATATGTTAATTTTCATATATTTGATCTTTCCGAAATCAGGAAGAATTTTCTTCCAAGAAATCAAGTGGAGCCAAGGATGCAGAATCAAAAATTAATTCCAGAAATTCATACTTCAGAGAATATAAAAAGTCAATACTATGGATCAGAACTGAACAGAATCAAAATAAGAATTGATTTGAATCCTTTTACCAATCTCAGAATGACCGCCACGGCTGGCTCGGATGTAGTCCAATCTGGACGTCCAATTTTCGATGACTTTTTCCAACATTTGTGGCCGTATATCGGCAATAACACGACGAATGTTGTCTTTCAAATGGTCAAGGGTTTGTGGCTTATCCGCATAGACCAATGACTTTACATAGCTCCACAGAAAGTAGTCTAGCGGTGTTAAATCACAAGATCTTGGAGGCCAATTCACAGGTCCAAAACGTGAAATTAGGCGGTCACCAAACGTGTCTTTCAATGAATCGATTGTGGCACGAGCTGTGTGACATGTTGCGCCGTCTTGTTGGAACCACAGCTCCTGGACATCATGGTTGTTCAATTCAGGAATGAAAAAGTTAGTAATCATGGCTCTATACCGATCACCATTGACTGTAACGTTCTGGCCATCATCGTTTTTGAAGAAGTACAGACCAATGATTCCACCAGCCCATAAAGCGCAACAAACAGTCAGTTTTTCTGGATATAACGGTATTTCGACATACACTAGAGGATTAGCTTCACTCCAAATGCGGCAGTTTAGTTTGTTGACGTAGCCATTCAACCAGAAGTGCGCTTCATCGCTAAACAAAATAAAATGGACGTAGTGCGCGATACGTATTCCGCACAGAACCATTATTTTCGAACTAAAATTGCATGCGTTGTTCAGGCGTGAGTCTATTCATGATGAATTGTCAAACCAAACTGAGAATAAATCACTTGACAGCTGTTAAATCGGTCGCCATCTTGAACAGTAATGCTAACTTAATGTAATATACCTCGAAAAAAAACACTCGTTAAATAGAGAGATTCTACTGTCTAAGTGAACACAGTCACCTTCATGAGTGATACTTGTAGGTACTCTCGTTATTTAAAGCTAGTGAATCAAAGAGGCCTTCAGATAAAGTCCTACCAATTTTACAATTCCTGGAATATCTCAGGGATGGATCTACACGATTATCCCAAACTCTTAAGCAAGCAGTTTTCTGAAGTATCACATTATCACTTCTCAAATAAGAAAAAGGTTCAGATCCCAACTTAATTCGGTTTTCGAATCGATTGAAAATTTTTTCAACGTTGAATACATTTCAACTTTCTTCGGGGTTGAACCAACCTTTCAGCACTACGAATTCGATTTCTAAATGGGCGCTATCAGCATAATGACACTTACTGCATACTTATACAAAGTGTAAGAGGCTGATACGAAAAAGAACAGATTTAAAAGTTCGGGAGTCCGCAGAACTTTCTGAGAGTTCATCGCCCAACAGTGGAAGTACAAAGAATATGGCGAGAGAAAATGGTAAATGTAGTCTTAGCAGAAACTTTCCGTTGGATTTCTTGTCGTTAATCATTCGACAAAGTTTTTTTTTTTTTGGTGGATGTGAGTTCTGATTTTCAATTGTCTACATACACTACCTAACTGTTATAATGAATGTTGTATGAAGTCTAAGAATACGGTAGGCAGCAGCTCTTGAACATTCATATATCCATGCGCCAATTGCACTCTTGGAGACCACATAACTAACGAGTGTTTTTTTCGAGGTATATAACTTTGAGTTGGCATTACTGTTCGAGATGGCGACCGATTTAACAGCTGTCAAATGATTTATTCTAAGTTTGGTTTGACAATTCATCATGAATAGACTCACGCCTGAATAATGCTTGCAAATAGTGCAATTTTATTTCGAAAATAATGGTTCTGTGCGGAATACGTATCGCGCACTACGTCCATTTTATTTTGTTTAGCGATGAAGCGCACTTCTGGTTGAATGGCTACGTCAACAATTAAAGCTGCCGCATTTGGAGTGAAGCTAATTCTCAAGTGTATGTCGAAACACCGTTACATGGGCTGGTGGAATCATTGGTCCGTACCTCTTCAAAAACGATTACGGCCAGAACGTTACAGTCAATGGTGATCGGTATAGAGCCATGATTACTAACTTTTTCATTCCTGAATTGAACAACCATGATGTCCAGGAGCTGTGGTTCCAACAAGACGGCGCAACATGTCACACAGCTCGTGCCACAATCGATTTATTGAAAGACACGTTTGGTGACCGCATAATTTCACATTTTGGACCTGTGAATTGGCCTTCAAGATCTTGTGATTTAACACCGCTAGACTACTTTCTGTGGGGCTATGTAAAGTCATTGGTCTATGCGGATAAGCCACAAACCCTTGACCATTTAGAAGACAACATTCGCCGTGTTATTGCCGATATACTGCCACAACGGTTGGAAAAAGTCATCGAAAATTGTACGTCCAGATTGGACTACATCCGAGCCAGCCGTGGCGGTCATATGTCAGAAATCATATTTAAAATGTAATGCCACAAGATTATCTTGCGGATAAATAAAATTCATGTCACTCGAATAATCCATCGTTGTTTTATTGCAATTTAAAGTTCTATAGCTTCAAAAAAAAAACACCCTTTAGTAATCAACGGAAATCTTCCAGTCTATCGATCACAGAGAAACAGCACAAAGTATATTCGAAGTTCTCCAACCCATAGACCGACCAAATGTGCGAAGCAAGCTCTGGCAACCTAATCTGACACTTCTCCACGCCAACGTAGACATAAATCAGATCTAAATAATCCCACCCTCCCTTAATATTCATCGTTCGACACTTCAACCCCGAAAACCTTGACCCAGAGGTCCCATGAACTAATCAGATGGCCATTCGAACCCTAGCAAGCGTCCCTTAAAACAATAAAGAAGAAGAATTATGACGATGAAAGGCAATAAAATAGCTCTGGTGGCGACCACCACCGAAACCTAGATGGGGCTAGCGTTCCGACCGTTGTTGATGAAATGCTGAAATCCCCTCTCTGCCCTTCACCGATATATTCCTGGGAGGTTTCAAGTTTAAATGAAATTCTTTGAGGAAAATCAGTGAGGTGAAACGATCCGACACAATACTGGGATCAGAATATATATGCCTCCATATTTCGTGAGTATTCACGGATATTTTGCCTATATATTGTCGGTATTGAGTTTGTGCCGTGGGATGAAAGATGGAATTTATGTTTATATCGAAGATGTCACAGTTGATCGTTAAAAGAAATTTCATAAGAGGATTCCTGGGTTGATGGTGTGTATGAAGGTTGCTAAGAAAATATTCATATTGACATCTTGAGCCGATATCAATTTTTTCCTAAGAATTTGATCGGTTCTGTATACTCTTTGAAGATGGGAATTCTCTTTTCAATCCTCTTATTTTTGAAATGTTTTTTTTTAACAAACCATAGAATTCTAATAGCTGTATTAGTCAAGGTTTTCTGATTTAAGATCCCTATTACTAGCGGTGGACGTTGACGAATTAGAACAAAATGTATTCATCGTTATTACAGCCCTCAGGCAAAGAAGGTAGACTTACAAAACCTAGGTGGCCGTCGATGCTGTTAACGAAACCGACGACATCTCTAGGAGCCTTGAATGACACCTCGTGAGTATCCAAATCTGACTATGTTCAGCTGTTTCTACCTCCGCTCCACAGAGCCTGCAAATCTCATCTGCTGACTTACCCATGCGATACAAATATATTTGCATTGACAGAGTTCTGTCAGCAGTCCCACCATTACCCGAAGCTCAGCTCGTGGTAGCTTAAAGAGAATCCTGGTATAGATCGGTGAAAGCACCACAAATTTCTTCCCCTGAGCAAGACCAGGAGTGTTCCTTCAGAGGGCTCACTGAAGGCTCAGGACACACAGGTGTTAACCTTGATGCTCTTTTCGTAAGTTCATCGTCTTTTTCAGTTCCTCCAATACCGCAATGCCAAGGTACCCTTAGTAGAGTTGATCCTTCAGAAAGTGTTCTAGGTTTCAATATTCCTAGGAAAATTTGGTGTATTTTAAAGACTGGTCGTCATGGTCGTTGTAATAGTATGCTCTTCAAATGACATTTTATTGATAGCCCACTATGTGAGTGTGGTGTAGAAAAAACCATTTGCCACTTGGTGAATAATTGTCCAATTTATAAATTTCATGGTGGTTTCCAAGCTATCCATTCAGTTTCAAATTCTTTGTTAGAATGGGTTGGCACCTTCAAATCGATATAATGGAAACTAATATTTAGTACTCTTTTCTGGTTCTTTTTTTTTGTTTTAGGATTAAATTATACAGTCCTCAACCATTGGTGAAGAGAGAGGATGGAGAAAATTTTGTTTTGGTTGAAGAGGAAGCCCTTGAATATAAATATGCCCGCTTATTCTGTAAACGTTTACACAAATCAGTCACTACACCGATACGGGAGACAGAGTTTTTGCTGAGGTTTTTATTTGTTCTCTTGTATTATACGTTGAAATGTATGATGCCCCGTTTACATTTCCTCTGCTCATATTGAAATTACATCTACACATGCTTCGTTGTTTGAAGTTGATAATTTTTGTATTGCTCTATCTCAAAAGAATATATATGTATATTGCATTGGTCATTTGTTTTATGGTATAACCACATTTCCATGTCAGCAGAGATCTCTTGCCAGATTATTCCAGGGACCTCAGCTGGCTATCCATAGTGATATAAATAAGCTCCCCTTCGAGGTTTCTTTGAAGACACTATTGAGCGCACGTATAGACAGCTAGTGATAGATGGCTCACTTACCATATTTTCTCCTTCATTAAAGAAGAAATGATAAATCAACACTTTCGAAATAAAATCACATCCCTTGATCTGTCAGTGAATAACCACTCTTCTAAAAATTACAACCGATGATACTCATACAGGGTGATCCATGGCGAAGGTGTATTAGACGTTTATGGAAAACTAATCACAATTTTGTGCTGTGAATTTGCAGGTTTGGGACAATATTTCCGGTAAAACTGGAAGTTGTAGAGATCTGAAAATATATTAGGTAGAAAGTTCATTGTTTGAAACCCCTACGTGCAAAGTTTCGGCACTGAATTATGATTAGTTTTCCCTAAAGATCTAATAGGCTATCGTGGTGTATCATCTTGTATAAAACGTACAAGCTCCATTAATTCATCGAGTTAAGTCAACACTCGTAGACCAATTAAGAAATCGCCATCAACAAACACTAACAAATTAGCCAAAACCGTTCTTCCGACCTCCCCAGCCCATCTCCATGTGTAAAAAATGCAAATGCCACCAAATTGGAATATCCAGAGGCGCGCATCCATACAAAATTCCATCCATTCAACATCCAGATCAGCTAAGTGAACACGGCCGATCGCCATGGATGTTGTTAATCGCTGCTCTCCACGCGGACTGCACATGGGCTATCATAATAGGGGGGGCGAGATCGCCAAAAAAAAAAAAACCCTGGATATCCTGCCGCAATAAATTAGGGTTGATTTGCATACGTACGTCGTAAATTAGAGACTCGGATCGGAAAGCCATAAAACATTTGACGCAAATGATTTAATCTCCCCGGAAAGAGGCTCAGTTCTGTTTGGCGAAATTGCAACAGCTCGCTTCACCTTGCTAATTTTGAAATATAGTACGATTTGTTGTTGTTCAGGTGCCGCAATTATGTTCAAGAGCTTCGGTTATTTATTGTGACGTATGGGCGAGAGATGTGACGTGGGATTTTTTAGGGGTTGTAAATGTCGTTTTTGACATGGGAATCAGGGGAGTTTGATGTGTTGATCTTTCGTGGATGTTGTGGTCGAATTAGATAGTGTCAGAGGTGATGTGACGTATTGGTCGTTATGTGTGTCATATTGGTGTTTCAACGGGATTTATTGGTTGATGTTTTGAATTACATCCTAAGTTTTTGAATTGGTTTATACCTCAGAGTAACAAACATAGATATAAGGAGCATATGTCATTTTCAGTGAGCAAATTTTGACCCCAACATGAGCTCTCAAATTTGACATGAAGTGCGCGGAAATGAAAACATATCACTTCTTATGTCCCATAGAGAATCAGTGTTTCATATTAACTCAAAATATATTGAAATAGATACCTAAATATATCAGAAATTCATAAAACAAACTTCAAGCCTGCAAAACGACGTGAAACAACCGATGACACTAGGAGAGCAAAAGTTGCCAAACAGGTAGAAACAGAAAAAAATAAATATTCTGCTTATTATAAATTCGACAACTAGGAAAAAATCAGATTCCAAATATTCAAATCTGCATATGCAATCGAGAAACACTCGAATAAATATATTTCATTCAATATAATATACATTCATAATGATATAGTAAAATTGTGGATTTGAAAAGAAAGGGTGTTTTTTTTAGAACTCTAGAACTTTAAATTGCAATAAAACAACGACGGATTATTCGATTGACATGAATTTTATTTATCCGCAAGATAATCTTGTGGCATTACATTTTAAATATGATCTCTGGCATATGACCGCCACGGCTGGCTCGGATGTAGCCCAATCTGGACGTCCAATGTTCGATGACTTTTTCCAACATTTGTGGCCGTATATCGGCAATGACACGGCGAATGTTGTCTTCCAAATGGTCAAGGGTTTGTAGCTTATCCGCATAGACCAATGACTTTACATACCTCCACAGAAAGTAGTCTAGCGGTGTTAAATAACAAGATTTTGGAGGACAATTCACAGGTCCAAAACGTGAAATTAGGCGTCCACCAAACGTGTCTTTCAATAAATCGATTGTGGCACGAGCTGTGTGACATGTTGCGCCGTCTTGTTGGAACCACAGCTCCTGGACATCATGGTTGTTCAATTAAGGAATGAAAAAGTTAGTAATCATGGCTCTAAACCGATCACCATTAACTGTAACGTTCTGGCCATCATCGTTTTTGAAGAAGTACGGACCAATGATTCCACCAGCCCATAAAGCGCACCAAACAGTCAGTTTTTTTGGATGTAACGGTGTTTCGACATACACTTGAGGATTAGCTTCACTCCAAATGCGGCAGTTTTGTTTGTTGACGTAGTCATTCAACCAGAAGTGCGCTTCATCGCTAAACAAAATAAAATGGACGTAGTGCGCGATACGTATTCCGCACAGAACCATTATTTTCGAAATAAAATTGCACTATTTGCAAGCGTTGTTCAGGCGTGAGTCTATTCATGATCGATTGCCAAACCAAACTGAGAATAAATCCCTTAACAGCTGTTGAATCGGTCGCCATCTTGGACAGTAATGCCAACTTAAAATTATATACCTCGAAAAAGTCACCCAGGTTATCTCACTGTCAACTGTTTAAATACCAGTGGAATAATTTACAAAATCCAACATATCAGACCGAAATAGTTTGCTTAATTTTATTTTCACTCAATAGACAAAGCTCAAACGTTGAAAAAGAAATTACGACAATTCGAAACGAGGATTGAACCACAACTGAACTTCAAAATTGTAAACGATTTTCCTGAAGCACTTGTTATTCGTTCTCGACCGATGTAAAATGACTCATCAACTCCTTGCTCAGTCGACTGGCGAACAAAAGACCAAGTTGAAAGAGGAGCAGGTAATACCCAGTTGGCTCCAACTTCCGGATCAACTTCCTCCACCCTAAACTGAATCATTTTCATCTCCCTGCCTCATCACATCCTCCAAAGGAATATAACGTTTCAATTTCAGTCCGAGTCCAACGAGCAGAAACAAGAGATACGCAAGTTCCAAATTCATCTGACCTACTTGATAATTCATCAAGTTTTCTTCCAGAGTTTGTAAACGCACTTTGTCTGTCCAATTTACTGATGAATGCGCCTCCGTTCGGCTACCCTCGGGCTGCCTGATGAACTTCTCGGCTAACGAACAGCCGAACGTTAGGTGCTGAACGAGATCCGACAGCATTTGCAGCAATTTCAATTAGGACGATTATGGTATTAGTGGATGAAACCAATCGAATAATTACTTGGCTGGGGCATAGTTGGCTGGTGATAGTCTGTTTCTGCGTTGGAATTGAGATAGCAATTATAAGCAATCTTTTGGCAGTTGTCTTCCAGCTGCATTAGATTAATGAGAATGCAAGGAGGGGTGGCGAAATTAATTCATTTTGTGAGTGATATTGATGTACGATGTAATAAGGTGATTCTGAGTTGGTTTTAATGCATACTAATAGATGAAGTTCATGATTGCACAATGAAAAATTTGAAAGCAATGCTCCCACATTTGAAAAAATCAAAACGAAGGATCCACCAGACCTACAGAGGTGGCGACACTATTATTATTATTATTATTATTATTATTATTTGAAATGGGATCGTTGTGGCTCGGTAAGCATTCCGGGAACTGCAACCATGTCGATCTTTTGTTTTCTACCCTACTCATTCATGGAAACCTGAGGAGGTCGTCAATGACGTTGATAAAACTGACAATCTCCTCAGGGGCCTCAGCTGTTACCTCCCATGTATCCAGGACCGGCTTCCCCATATGGATGATTCTGAGGCCAGCCAACTCTGGACACTTGCATACCAAGTGTTCCGCTGTTTCTGCTTCCGATCCACAGAGCCTGCAAAGCTCTGTGTGTGCTGACTCTTCCACACGGTATAAATGATGTTTGTACCGACAGTGCCCCGTCACCAGTCCTACCATCACCTGGAGCTCGGCTCGTGACAGCGTAGGTAGGTGAAAGCATCAAGAATTTCTTGGCCTGAGTAAGTCCAGGGGTGTTTGTCCAGTGGGTTATCCTATTATTCAACTCCCATTTCTGGACTACTGCCTTATATTGGTATTTTACTAGCTCACAGAAAGGCTCAGGTCCAGCAGATGGTAACACCGATATAGTAATCTCTAAGTTCTACTTAGCCTCTAGTTAAAGCTGCCTGATTGCTCAATTAATTGTATAGGGCGTTCGATACTTATGATATTGAGATGTTGTTTATGTCGCACTGTCACTAGTAGTACCTCTTTTACCGTATAGGCTGTTCGACAGACCTCTGTAAATTGGACTAGGTATCTAATGGAGCTGGACAGACCTAAAAAAAAAACAACCGGCAAGCCTAAATCCTCCTACTCGAAGAGCTGGACTAAAAAGTTACCTCACTCAGAAAACAGGAACTGAGGAAACTGACGAGCGCATTCTCTGGACATTGTCCTGTGGGGTATTAATTGAATAACAAGGGAAAAGCGTATGAGGACACATGTCGTTTCTATCAAGAAGCCCCTGAGTTAGTCAAACACTTGCTATGCGAATATGAAGCTGTCAATCGAAAGAGGCACAATACCTTGGCTCTTGGATTTTAGTAGCCCACAGAAAGGTGATAAATTCATTGAGACAATTTTGCTTGACTGGTAAAAAGCGTAGGGATGCACAAAAGATCTTTAGATCAAGGTGCTTACGAGGTTACTGGCCCTCCCCTATTCTAAATCTAATCTAAGCCCAAATTCTCATGGAATGATAGGCAAGGCTTTCAGGAATGTTGTCAAATTTGCCTATAGGCTAATAGAATTCTTTAGGAATTGTCAAGGCTTCTTAACAAGTGCTATATTGCATATAGAAAACAAAGATCTAAAGGGTGGCAGTTTTCTAGCTCATTCAACCCTACATCCAATAGGAATTATTTCCAGTAGATTTCAACCACATAGAGTTTGTTGACTCAACGTCAGTGCCCCAACGTATTAACCCGCATATTACTCTCTTCATCTAACCCAGATCTAAAACGCGAAAAACAACCACGCAAGCCACCCCTGTAGCAACGAAATTAATTTCCAGCGCACTCCGATATGTTCCAAAACCCCCCCTCTTCTCCTTACCTCCTCTATATCCAGCCGCCAAGGTTCATTCTGTTTGTGTATACAATTCATCATCTGGAAACAAATAAAAAGTCGAAATTTGCAGCGTTTCAAGATGAAAATTCGTTGGCCCGGAATCCGGGTAGATTTATGCCCTGGAAAAATACGTCCCGGCAGTTATATTTCGTTCACGTAATAACTTTGAAGATACAGTCCCGGATAAGTTTCCAATCAGGGATGAGCGCCCCTGTTTCACTTGGCCCAGGAGATTCGCTGTTTTATCGTGTGGTGGCCGTTGCGCCCGATCAGGTTCATTACATATTGTTCCATGATTTATCTCGGCTATTAGTTGTTCCCTTTTCAGGCCGCGTCTGGGCTGTCTTCGATCGACAAATCGAGAGCGTTGCTGATCGGAAATCAACGCTGGTTTTATTGCTGACAAATCTGCGGTAAGATTGAGTGTTGGTGGGTTTGTTTTTCGGGGTGGGTTTTTTGATTGGTGGGGGAGGCTTTTTTCAGACTTTTGTGGTTTGGTGAAGATGGTGAGGGTAAGGAAAACAATGAGCATTGATGAGGATTCATGACTTCAATTGGTTCTTTGGGATATTGAAATGAATGTGGTAACCCTGTTACTTGCAATAATTCATGAATTGTTTGTTAGGTAATTACAAAACAACAAAAATTCAGATGAAGTAGATACACACAAAAAATCAGCCCTTATAATGAACAGAATGTTTGAAAAGAAAATATTGTCTATCTCTATCGTTTTGATTTGAGTGGATGTTGGTGAAAGAAGAAACTATATTTGAGAACAAGTGAATACAATTCACTTCTGCTACCAATTACCAGAAATTCCTGCGGATGTCAACATTTAGCTTTGGTGCTCTGGTATAAGATCTCCGTCTTCACACATCAGGACAAACGAGAGCCAGCTTAATAGAAAAGAGACAAAAGAAGCTGTATATCAGAATATCTATTCCACTTCCAGTTTTCAAATACTTCTGTCAATTCCGTCTTGGTCTACCTCTCTTCTGCCTTTCTGAAGATACCCACCCTTACACTTTTCTTAGTCATGTTTATTTCCTCCATTGTTCTGTATGTTCAAACCATGTCAATTGTTTCCTATCTACGTCATGATATTTTCTCTGTCGATGTTCATCTGCCTTCGAGCATTTTTCACTCTCTCCAATCTTGATCTTCGACAAATCCTCCTTTAAAAGTCTATACTTCGAATTTTTGAGTAGTAATTAACCATTTTCTTTCTTGATAAGTATGTAATTGTGTGCTTCAATTGTTGTTTTGTCCTTTGGTATTCTGTCTTGAATATTAGCTTCACTATTTCCACCTTTATTGGAGATTGGGGCTTTTATGTAGCTATTGAGGTGAAAGACGAAAAGTGGCTCTACTATTGATACCAGATTATAGTGGTATCGAAGGCAAGCTTGGCTTAAACAATGCTGTGTTCTTGGACAAAAACACTACAGGGCAGCAATTTCAGAAAAGAAGTTCACGAACAAAAGATTCCTCTGAATAGATACACCTAGGTTTGAGCAAAAAAAGAGATTAGTGAAATTATTTCATTTTCACATAAAGAAGCACATGAAGCTGCCACGGGCTTAGCTATTGTAGGATGAGTATTCTCTGTATCATATTGGCCTATCATCAAATTAAATTTGGGGACCTTGTGAGTATCCAGAACTAGCGAGCCTCAGAAAAACACATCTGGACCAGCCAAACCTAAATATTCACCAAATATCCAAGGATCTTATGTCTACCTACATCCATCTTGCTGATATAGTAGACGATCTCCTTTAGAATTGTTATGGGTACAAAATAAATGAATAAAGTGTCTAGCCAATCTTTTTTTTCTTCAAAGAAAATAAAACAATTTGTAAAACAATGTTCCCTACATCTCCCTTTCCACGAAAAAGAAAGACGTGAACTTCTCCCTCCGACGCCACGAACGAAAAAGAAAACCCAAACCCCTGGCAAGCCCTGGAAACGCCGAGTCAGGACGCCCATTGTCTGGCACACATAATTAAAATACCCCTAAACACATGACGGATCCGCTGCACTCAAAAATGAATTCTCCCAACATATCACTCCGAGCCCACTATCTAACGAGTTTCGTGTGTTGTGCAGATGAAAAGCTGACGAAACTTTTTAGCCTAATTCGCATCCATCATACCGAGCACAACATAATTTATCAAACCACTCGGGGTAATAAATATTAAATGCGGAAGAACTGGCGGCTACCCCCACCTTTCCTGCCCCGCTTGGTCTGTCAGCTGATTCCCCTGCGTGGGTTTTGAGGCGCTGCTAGTCTCCTGATGCGTCATTAGGAATGCAGGTTTCTGTATGGGCTTCTTCGAGTGTGAGCATTCGGTTTTCGCATGTGGATATGACGTTGGGAATTCATGCTCAATTTCGTAGGCGTTTTGGAGTTTTGGAGGTGATCAGGCGAACCGGAGACTTCCATCGCTTATGGATTTGATGTTCTAGGGTGATTTGATGGTTTCGAACCTGAATTAGTTTTGTAGCACTTCTAGTCATGGATATAAAGGGTGTTTTTTTAGTGCTATAGAACTTTAAATTGCAATAAAACAACGATGGATTATTCGATTGGCATGAATTTTATTTATCAGCAAGATAATCTTGTGGCATTACATTTTAAATATGATTTCTGGCATATGACCGCCACGGCTGGCTCGGATGTAGTCCAATCTGGACGTCCAATTTTCGATGACTTTTTCCAACATTTGTGGCCGTATATCGGCAATAAAAAGCCGAATGTTGTCTTCCAAATGGTCAAAGGTTTGTGACTTATCCGCATAGACCAATGGCTTTACATAGCTCCACAGAAAGTAGTCTAGCGGTGTTAAATCATAAGATCTTGAGGGCTAATTCACAGGTCCAAAACGTGAAATTAGGCGGTCACCAAACGTGTCTTTCAATAAATCGATTGTGGTACGAGCTGTGTGACATGTTGCGCCGTCTTGTTGGAACTACAGCTCCTGGACATCATGGTTGTTCAATTCAGGAATGAAAAAGATAGTAATCATGGCTCTATACCGATCACCATTGACTGTAACGTTCTGGTCATCATCGTGTTTGAAGAAGTATGGACCAATGTTTCCACCAGCCCATAAAGCGCACCAAACTGTCAGTTTTTCTGGATGTAACGGTGTTTCGACATACACTTGAGGATTTGTTTCACTCCAAATGCGGCTGTTTTGTTTGTTGACGTAGCCATTCAACCAGAAGTGCGCTTCATCGCTAAACATAATAAAATGGACGTAGTGCGCGATACGTATTCCGCACAGAACCATTATTTTCGAAATAAAATAGCACATTTGCAAGCGTTGTGTAGGCGTGAGTCTATTCATGATAAATTGCCAAACCAAACTGAGAATAAATCACTTGACAGTTGTTAAATCGGTCGCCATCTCAAAAAGTAATGCCAACTTAAAGTTATATAGCTCGAAAAAAAACACCCTATATAATACTATGTATTTGCAGAATTGAAGAAAAAAAATTCGAAAAAAGCTTTTTCTGCCGAAAAATTCAAAAAAATATGAGTCCTCTTCTTAAAAACGCTATCTTATGATGCCATAATATAGTGGGTGTGTCATTTGAAATAAGGAGGTAGTAGTCTATTTCCGGTAAAACCGGAAGTTGTAGAGATCTGAAAATATTTCAGGGAGAAAGATCATTGTCTCAAAACCCAATATGCAAATTTTGAGCTCAAAATTATGAAGTTTTCCATAAACGTCTAATAGGCCATCCCAGTGAATCACCCTGTATATACAAGCCAAATTTCAACCAAATGGGATCTGTAATCATAGAAGTATTCAGTATTCGTTTCCAATATTCTTCTTGAATTTTCTATGATTCGGATTTTATCATCAGCTTGAAATTTTATACGTAACTCAAAATTAATATTTCATATGAACATTATTATAATCAAATGTCTCAATTCCGTCGATCTCATGATCGCTCAACCAAAATCATAAAAAACTCAAGAAAAATACCGAAAAATTCCTCCATAAATCTGTGACCACGGAACTGACAGATTCGAAATTCCAAGTATTAATATAAAATATAATTACAAGCTGATCTCATCAACAACATTCAAAAGTAAATCATACTCAAAGCATGCGTCGATTTTGTAACGTGACAGAGTAGAGAAATTCAACCACAGAATAGTATACTCAATTGAATTTTGAATTTTCACTTCGTTAGTTACTTTCGATCAAAGTTTGCTCAAAACTGACTGACTCCGCCTATCGTTCGATGGTTCTTAGTGAACTGAATTATTAGTCTATGACACTGACTTGCAAATATACGAGAGTTAATCTGAATCAATTAATTTTTCTCCGGATAGTTATGTTTAAGGTATGTTTTGCTCCTTTTTATACGTAAGGTACGTTTGATATTATCTTCCACTATCAACTGAAACCCAAATAATGTTGTGTTTTAGATTTACGATGTTTCGTCGAACTTAATATAATTGCTAGCAGTGAGGATGAAGATACAAAGCAACAAAATCAGGAAAAAAAGGAATCCTTTTGAATTGTTCAATGATGAAATGTGCCTGCCTTAAGACTAATCGGAGAATGAAAGGTATTATTTACAGTAAGATCAGAAAAGGAATAAAGATCTTCCAGAAATCATGCAATGACGTTGGCAGTTTCAAATTCGTGGGCAAAGGTATTTGCAAATTACTTTATTCTGATTTCTGGTAAACTGGAAATTGAAAAGAGGAATTATGTTTTTTATAGAATCATAGATTACTCTTTTACAAGTTTTGTTATCATTTGAATATTTGATATACAAATGTAATTTAGAAAATTCCTCTAAGCATGCGTCGATTTTTATAACATGACGGAGTAGAGAAATTGAACCATAGATTGGCATATTGCATAGTTTTGAATTTTCACTACTCTAGTTACTTTGGATCATAGTTTGCTGGAATGACGAAACTCCGCCTACCAATCGATGGTTGTTTGTGAACTGAATTATTAGTCTATGAGACTGACTTGCAAAAATACCAGATATAATCTGAATCAATCAATTTTTCTCCAGATAGTTATTTCTAAGGTATTTTTTGCACCTTTTTCATGAAAGTTATATTTGGTTTTATTATTTATTTGATCAAATAGTGTTGATGATACTGAATATGTTTTCTGTTATAGATTTATTATGTTTCATCAGATCTGATACTTGAGGGACGATAATTGAATGATGATGAATAAGACACAAAGCAGCAAATTTCAGGAAAAGAAGAAATTCCAGAATTTTTCATTGTACATTGAGAAAAGCACTATCGGTGAGTAATAAAAAGTAGGATTTACAGTAAGATCATATAAGGGTGAAAATGAAATTTTATGAATTGTAGTACGAAATAATATTTTATTCATTTCTAAAGTACTTTATGCATGTTTATTACACTGGTTACGTTTTGTATTATGAATTATTTCAACGTACGGTGTTGATAAGACGAATAATATGATTTCTGTTATAGATTTATGATGTCTGGTCCACCCTGATAGATGCTAACAGTGATGATGATGAAACAAAACAGCGAAGTTTAGGAAAATAATTGATCCTTTTGGGAATTTTATGGAGACATAATGTCCGTTCACATTTAAGGAAAGAACTATGAGTGAGTGATTAAGAATAAGCATTTTTTACATTCAGACCATTCCAGAGACAAAATCTTTTCCAAAATAACACATTAATTCAGGCAATTCTAAATTTATGGTCAAATCACTTACATTAGTATGAAAAATTCAATCGAATTCATCTCAATATATCAATTTGAAAGTCATAAAACCTGTCAAAGGCACAGCTATGAGGAGAATCCTAGGTATCAAAAGAATTTGCTGTGTTATATTTTGTTTTATACCCTGTATAAACAAAATCAGTGATCTGGCCATTACATAGCATGCAATTAACTATTATTAGTATATTCCTTCAGGAAATTCTATAGATACATAGGGTCTATGTTCAATTCCCAATCAGATTGAATCCAAGAGGACTGATTAGTAAAATAACCTCAGTCAGATCTAAATATTTTTCATTTGAGCTCCGGCATTTTCTGGTATTTCATTCGATGTATCTAGCAAACCGGTTATCGTAAGTAATTGCACAAGTACATCAAAATTAACGATAATTTTGTATTACATCGTGTTGTCACAAAAAACTGCATGAGTTCATTTTCATTTTTGGAGAAAGAGCCCGACACCGAAAGTGGAGGGCTCTTTCTGATGACCTAATGCAGTTTTTCAAAGAAAACACGCTGGAATGCGAAATTATCCGGTCATTTTGATGCACGAGTGTAATTCGGGGGAATATTTCCCGAATAGACTGTTACATGACTTGTCAAACTGATGTAGAATGGAATTGCCATAGATTCGAACAGTGTAAGATGCATAGAAACTTTGCATCTATGAACAGTGCAATTATCGCAGGGCTGTTTCGCTTCCTACAATGCAATTATCGTAAGTAATTGCACAAGTGCATCAAAATTACCGATAATTTTGCATGACAGCGTGTTGTCATAAAAACTGCATGAGTTCATTTTCCACCTTCGGTGTCGGGCTCTTTCTCCAAAAATGAAAATGACCGAATGCAGTTTTTCAAAGAAAACACGCTGGAATGCGAAATTATCCGGTAATTTTGATGCACGAGTGTAATTCGGGGGAATATTCCCCGAATAAACTGTTACATTAACTGTCAAACTGATTTAAAATGGAATTGCCATAGATTAGAACTGTGTAAGATGCATAGAAACTAAGCATCTATGAACAGAACAATTATCGCAGTGCAGTTTCGCTTCCTACAATGCAATTATCGCTGTAATTTTCGATAATTGTTCTCCAGATACATAGAATTTTTGACAGGAGGGAAATATTCGCTGTAATTTTCGATAATTGTTCTCCATATACATAGAATTTTTGACAGGAGGGAAATATTAGAAAATATGGTTTTATGCGTTGATTTCAAAATTTGTTTACTTCGATGACAGAGCAGAGATTTTCAACCACTGATTCGTATGTTTCCACTGGTTTCGATTTTGATTAGTGTAGTTACTCTTGATCATAGATTGAAGGAATTCGATAACCACGCCTACCTACCAATCGATTGTTATTGGCAGTCTGAATTATTAAAGTATTTTATGAGACTGATTTGCAAAAATACGAGATTTACTTGAATCAATCAATTTTTCTTCAGATAATTATTTCAAAGGTAATTTAGGCACCTTCTATATTTCAAATTACATTTGATATTAATATTGTCTTCACTGTGAAGATATTACTCAAAGTTTATGTGACACTTTTCAGTATTTTTTGTGGTGTCATTGCCAACATGATGTTTTAACGATGCAATTTTCGTTCTACAGTGAAATAACCGTTGTAACTTTTCGATAATTATATTCCTGCCATGAGAAAGTTTATGTTTTAGGGAAAGTAGCTATGAAACATTAATTCTAGTTGGTATATATAAAGTCAATAAATGTGAAGCTATAGACATGCATTCAACAAGGACAAACCACTAAGTTTTCACTAACCATCTGGCTAGAATAACTTTCAATAGAAAGACATAACCTTCATACCATCATAGACGAATCCCATATATATGCAACGATCAACTTGAACGCTAGAATACACCAGCTGTACCCATAAAACACGAACGATATCATTTTTATGCCACTAATCCAACTTTATGCAAGTCGCATTACCAACATTCCCCATATCGTAGCAAGCCATGAACAGGCTCCTACCCTATTATGCCAAACAAAGAATTCCCAACATCTTAATATTTTTCGCATCATTAAACAAGAACACTCGAAACGACCTCATCTTCCGGTCCAATCCTCATTTTTACCAAGTTTAGCCCGCCATTAGAAAAGGAGATATTTCAACTGGCCACGAAATAATATAGAGATAAGAGACAATACAACGCTGGATGTTATCGCTACCATGAAAAATGAAGGAGCGGTCGGACAATGCGAGCCGAAAAAGGACGTTTCAGCAAGAAAATATCAATTCTGCTTATTAGAGATGATTACTCTGACAAAGGCTCAAATCTCTTACATTCATCATTGAGATAACGGAGTCGGGCTGAAGGCAGAAAGAGAATATAATGCTGGAGGAAAAGATCATTCCTATGAACTTCAAAAGTTACGTAATGGTCGAGTGGGGTTGGGCGTAGAGAGCCTGGGATGTGCTAAGTTTCGATAAGACCCGCTGTCGATACCTTTTGTTTTAGGATTTATACGGTAAGCCTCTCGGGGAATTTATTGGAAATGAAAATTTTCGTATCGATTTCTTGCGCTCCTCTTTGAAGAGGTTATAATACCGTTGTAGTCGCTGGAGATTAGGAGGGATCTCCAAAAAGGGTGGGACGATAACAGTCTTCGTGTTCTGTGTCGGAGGCGAATTCGATATTGGGGATGACATCGGTTGTAAATGAAGATTTGGGGATATTGATTTTAATTATCAGAGTCGTTTCCAAGAAGTCAGTTGTTGGGAGATGGGTACAATTCTAATACTTGTGCACAATATTTTTATTCTACACTGCGCAAAAAAATTAAGGCACATTCTGAAAGTCTCAATTTTAATAATAATAAGAGTTTATTCAGAACATAAATACATAAATAAACTATATAATACTGTAGAGTTAAGTTTAAAATATTAACTGTGCACAGCAATCAACATAACAAGGAAAGTTAACTCTACATTGACTTTATAACTTATTTTTTAATAAAAAATCGGGAAGATTTTGAACGAAACAAGACACATTAAATGGAAGAAAAATTCAGGATTTCACCGAATCTTATGTGAAAGAAGAGAAATAAACAATTTTCAAAATACTGGAATGCTGATAAGTGATTTAATACTTGGTATTTCCACCCCTTGCGTTAATTACAGCTCGGCAACGACGGTTCATACTCAAAATGAGTGATCTTAAAATGTTCTGATCTAATCCTTCCCAGATTTCTCTAAGTTGGATTCCTAAGTCATTAAGAGTAGCTGGATGATTTTCTGAACTTCTCAGCCTTCTATTGAGGTTGTCCCAAACCTGCTCAATCGGATTGAGATCTGGACTTCTTGCTGGCCATTCCATTCGAAAGACTTCAACCTCTTCAAGGTACTCCCCTGAACGATGCGCGCACGATGGGGTCTGGCATTATCGTCCATAAAAATGAAATTTTCACCAATGTATGGGCCAAATGGCACTACATTCTCTTCAAGAATGTTTCTTATATACCTATCAGCATTCATAGCTCCATTATCAATGACCACTAGGTCTGTGCGAGCAGTCAAAGATATTCCACCCCATACCATAATCGATCCTCCCCCGAAACCAGTAGTATTCAGGAAATTGCACTGAGCATATCTTTCATGTGGACGTCTGTATACAAGGGAACGTCGATCACAATGGTAGAGGCAGAATCTAGACTCATCTGTGAAGAGAACTCTTTCCCAATCAGCCTCTTTCCAATGGATATGCTCTCTCGCAAAATCCGAACGCGCCCTTCGATGGGCTGGGGTAAGAGCTGGGCCTCTTGCCAAGTTTCTTCTGAACTTTGTTACTGTCATATCTAAGAACCTCCTCACAGTATTCATTGCAAGGCATAAGTCGAGATCGGTTGCACTACATTGAAACGAATCTTCAATCAAAATATCGTGGGAAAAGTCGTCAAGGATGAGGCATTATTATTTAGAAATGGGAAACTTCCTGAAAAAAATTGTTTCTCTGCAAAATCAAGATCGAAATAATACATATTTCGTATTGGATTCTCCTCAGGACCCAGAGAAGTGCAAAATGATGAACCCATCCGGGGAAATAGTCAATGAACACCAGGATCATCGGGAAGACAGTATCAAACCTCGATTTAACCCCCTACTCAGATATCGGGCAGAATGACGTTCGTTCAATCGCATCCCCGATGTCTGAAAAGGGAACACATAACGGGATAGGTCACTATCCAGAGCATAAATTCCAAATATCGAATCGATTTATAAGCAAACGCGGTGGTTCTCTCGTAAAAATCAACCGTCCGTTCGGGATTCCATGTCAGTGGCGTAGGAGGGCATTGGGGGTGAGACTGGTATGGCTTAACTCAAGTCGAAGTAGACGTTGCTGAACATTTTTCACAGAATGATACAGGGTTTTCCAATAAGAGGTTTTATGTTAAATTGCCCTCTTTCTGGGCAGCTGTCACATTTGAAGCTGTCTTGTTTTGACATTTGACAAGTTAAAACTACGCCATTACTAAAAATGGATCAATACACGCATCAACAACCTACTGAAATTGTTGAAATTCAATACAAAAACGATGGAAATTTTGCAGTGATAATTCGGAAATTTGAAGCATTTTTGGATTGTCGTGAAGCACCTTCTCGTTCGACAATAGTGAAACTAATGGAAAAATTCAAGCTGACTTTTTTGTTTAGAGTCTCTTTCAATCCGGTAAAGATTAGATTAGATTAGATTTAATTAAGGAGGTTTCGTATCACTGTGACCTTGTGGTCAATTGTGCCCCCCATCAGAGCTAATCTCTCCATAACGTGAAACTTTTACAATTGTACACTCAAGGATTCTAAGATCTCAACTGAACGTCTGTAGCGAAATTCATCATAGCCCTCAGCTCTTCGATCTTAAGATTCCAATCTTCAGGTACAGTCGTCCGATTTTATCGTATGAGGTCATCTCAACTCATTAGGTTTATCCTTATAAAATAGTATATTGTACAACAACTGGGGAAAGTCCAACTTTTCTCGCGAGTATGGAAGTTTGTGGCACGAGCCTGAAAGACGAGTGCTGCAAACACACAAGCGAGAAAAGGACTTTCTCCACATGTTGCACACTATACTTTTCCTACAACTGCACAAATTTCAATAATTCAAGTAATGGACTTGATTCAAATCAAAATGGCCTTCATTGAAAGTATGTGCTAATTTATTGCGTTTCCATAGAAACGACTCAAACTCCCAATTTCATTGGTCTAACAAGTGAGGTGTGGGCAAAGTGCCGTGAGAAATAATATTTCCCACAGTATGGGCAATACATAGTTTTGAAATTGAGTAAGCTATGAAAAATACGCCACTTTTCATAGCAGTTGTAGGAAAAGTTTAATGGTGAAATGACCAGTACATCTTTCAGTAAAAAGCTTGCCAATTGCCCCCCACATCAGCCGTCCCTGCCCCGATCCTGAAATATCCCCGGCATATTCCGCTCATCTACGCGCTGCGCGCAAGAATATCGCTGATGGAATATAACACACAATGTTGAAATGAAAAATTCACAAGTCCCATAGAATTATGGCGTTGCGAATTTATGACCTGCTGATCGATTTGGCCTCTCGCTGTTAGAGCAGATGTTGCCCACGGAGGACGTTCGGATATTGCCCAGACAGAAAATCCATCGATCAGAAGGAGAAACACGGATCTCTCTTTATTAAGGCAAACGCTCGCAGATTGAATGTTGGTTTTGATCGGCGTATTCATCAATTTTCATCGGATGCGAAGGTTTCAGCGTGTGCGTGAAAGTCGACTTTGTGTTTTTGTCGAGCTGGGTGCCAAGGGGTTATTGGTTTCTGGGATTGATGCCTCGGTGAGCTGGCTGAATGAATTAAGTGAATGGAGGCCTCTATTTGAATCTATAGGCAAGGGATGATAATTTTGGCCAGGCTGAATAATTTCAAATTTTGAAATTTTGTCACCCTTTCCTATCGCCTTCCTTCAATATTTCTGAATTCGAGTAAATCAGATCCGGACTAGGAAAATTTCAGACTTTTCCTATTTTCGTGAATATTGAATCACCCTGTACGTGAACATTATGATTTTTTTCCCATTTTCGGAACCACAAAGAATCAATTCATTATAAAAATTCTAAATCTCGGCTTGGCACGGTCATACAGGGTGATCAATAAACATTCCCTTATGAGTGAAATTTTTTTAGTTCAATAACTCTTCAAGAAATCCACCGAATAATTTCAATTTTTGAAGTTTTGTCGCCCTTTACTATCGCCTTCCTTCAATATTTCTGAAATCGAATAAATCAGATCCGGACTAACAAAATTTTAGACTTTTTCTATTTTCTTGAATATTGGATCATTCTGTACGTCAATATCATAATTTTTTTCGTTTTCCAATATCCAATATCTGTCTATCTTTTGTTGGTATGTTTCGGTATCACTCTGGTTGAGATATTCTGCATAAGTGTCGAAAGATATTCAGTATATACTACAGAATAGAGGATTATCTAGCATTTTCTCACATAAATTCAAATATATACTGAAATTAATCATGTAGAGGTTTGAGTTATTCATCCAGTTAACTAAATACCTATACTTGTATTGAATTATTAAAATTATCCCAGAGTACTCTGAATTACTAAGTATCATTAAACGTTTCGAAATCAATAACCGAATAATTTCAATTTTTGAAGTTTTGTCGCCCTTTACTATCGCCTTCCTTCAATATTTCTGAAATCGAATAAATCAGATCCGGACTAACAAAATTTTAGACTTTTTCTATTTTCTTGAATATTGGATCATTCTGTACGTCAATATCATAATTTTTTTCGTTTTCGTAACCACAACGAATTAATTCATAATCAACATCTAAATAATTTGAGGAAAATTTAGAGACATTCGTGAAGGGTGAAACAACTTCAATTTTCGAAATAATTCTACCGATAAATTCAAGATATCTTGAACTATGAAATTTCTTTCATGAAGAAATGTTTATTGATCATCCTGAATAATGGCGCCAAGCAGAGATTTAAAATTTTTATTATGAATTAATTCTTTGTGATTACGAAAACGAAAAAAAATCATGATATTGACGTACAGAGTGATCCAATATTCAAGAAAATAGAAAAAGTCTAAAATTTTGTTAGTCCGGATCTGATTTATTCGATTTCAGAAATATTGAAGGAAGGCGATAGTAAAGGGCGACAAAACTTCAAAAATTTAAATTATTCGGTGGATTTCTTGAAGAGTTATTGAACTAAAAAAATTTCACTCATAAGGGAATGTTTATTGATCACCCTGTATGACCGTGCCAAGCTGAGATTTAGAATTTTTACAATGAATTGATTCTTTGCGGTTCCGAAAACGGAAAAAAATCATAATGTTCACGTACAGGGTGATCCAATATTCACGAAAATAGGAAAAGTCTGAAATTTTCCTAGTACGGATCTGATTTACTCGAATTCAGAAATATTGAAGGAAGGCGATAGGAAAGGGTGACAGAAACTCAAAATTTGAAATTATTCGGTCGATCAGTTAAAGAGTTATTCAAGAGTGAAATTTCACTCATAAGATTAACATCACCCTGTATATCCCAAACGAAGGCACCCAGGCGATTGACACCTCTTGATACGGGTCCTCCTTGATGACTTTGATTCATGGTATTCGTTTGTCGCATTCCTCCCGGGACACTCTGTATACAAAATATTGTTTACTAGTTATTTTCACGTTCATCATCACGTTTTCCAGGATATTATGAAAATCGGTAGATGCCCTAGAATCCATGCCATTGTCGCAGCCCATATACCGGATATTTCCTACCATTCCCATACACATTGTGACAAAATGAATCGCTGTCCGGTTATTGTATTTTATGACCGACTAGATTGATGTTCTCCTTTCAGATGGACGTGCGCGCAGTTCCATTTATCACAATTTTTCTTCCATGTATGAAAGAAGTATAATTGATAACAGAACTGGGAAAACTGAACGGGAACTCGCGTGTTGGACAGTGATGTCGTTTTGATCGCTTTGGTTTTATCTGAAAAGAGTGCAGGGCCAGGACAGGGGCTGAGTTCGGTGAATTTCCACTGTCATTGCTGAGGTGGTGTTAGCAAAAATAAAAAAAGATATATAAAATGATTTCTCTTGGTGACCGTCAAGGAAATCACAAAATTCGACATCATTATTGTATTCATTTCAACAACCTTTTTTTTTGCTCTCGCGTCCATTACCTACCTCTATTTCTTTTTGTGGCTTGAACGAAACAGTCATTTCCGTCATAAAAAGTTAAATTTTCGCTCTAATGAAGCAATATACACTGCGCAAAAAAATTAACGCACATTATGGAAATCTCAAATTTATTCTACAACTGAAGGTGTTCTCAATGATAATTATTTTCATCAGAATTATGCATGCATATGTTATCCACTTTCAACGTTTTTCTTCAATACAGATGTTTTTTCCCAGCAGGAATAAAAAAAGATGAGATTATCAGATTTTGAATGTATTGGCTCCATTCTGAAATCAGTTGTTCTCGATCAATTCTAGTGATCAATAGTTTTTCTTTCGTTTGATTTTCCACACTCGATCGCTATGCAACTCGAAACACGCAATTTGACCCAAGAGGAATGTGCCCAAGCGGTAGTTTTGCGAGAAGAAGGGTGGACATACACAAGAATTGCAGAAAGGTTTGGAGTTTACCATACAAGTGTGTCCAGAATGTTGCAGCGATTCAGGGAGACAGGTGTGAATGTCCAAAGACCAGGACAGGATAGACCAAGGGGGACAACTGCCATTCAAGAACGTTACTTGAGAGTTCCTTCGATGAGACAACGGTTTGAAACCGCTCGCCTCCTTCAAAATCAGCTTGAGCAAACTCATGGGGTGCAAATTAGCACTCAGACAATAAGAAATCGCCTCAGAGAATATGATTTAAGGCCTCGTGTCGCGGCAAGAGGCCCAGCTGTTATCCCAGCCCATCGAAGGGCGCGTTTGAATTTTGCGAGAGAGCATATCCATTGGGAAGAGGCTGATTGGGAAAGAGTTCTCTTCACAGATTAGTCTAGATTCTGCCTCTACCATTGTGATCGACGTTCCCTTGTATACAGACGTCCACATGAAAGATAATTTCAGTGCACTTTTTCCCAATCAGCCTCTTCCCAATGGATATGCTCTCTCGCAAAATCCAAACGCGCCCTTCGACGGGCTGGGGTAAGAGCTGTGCGTTAATTCTTTTGCGCAGTGTAATTCATATAAAATAGGTACTCAAACGTGTTGAACATATAACAAGACTAAATATGTCAGTGCTTGATCAGACAGTTTGAACTCAATTCAAGGAACTCTGGCTCCGCCGATAATTTTCATTAAAAATAACCAACTTTTATAGATCCAATTGTGATGGCTGTTGAACTCATCGTGAGGCAAATAGATCAATCTCAGCCATGAACGCTAGGATTGTTTCCTAGCCAATCTTCCTAGTATAAACCAAATCTCTCAAGCTAGAGACCTCCATATATTAACATGAAGAGTTTACTTGTGAAGGAGATGAGATGGTCCAAAGAATTAATTGATGGCCAACAAAATACTCAGTGATCCAAGCTAAGAACCCATTACTCGTTCCTTCAACTGCGTAGATTTCGAGTCGATATAAATTCAAATGAAGTATCTCATCCAATTTCATGCCTTCTATATCAGAGGCATCAAATATTCTTCTTTCAAAAAGCCAGGGGGAGCTTTCGGGGATTCAGACGACGAAAAAAAGGGACGGGGACTAAACGAAAAGCAGAATAAGAAAAGCAATTAACAATATAACGGAGCTATAAACCCGGTCGGATAGCACAAAATTGTTTTTATTAGATGATTCCCTGGGTAAGGACTAATTTCATCATGGAATGCAGCTTAAAGAAGGGAATAAAGTTCTGGAATAAATGAGGTATTTTACCGGGTATAAGTTGACAACCGCGGAATTATTCTATCTGGCATTCTTTCGGGCGTGAGGCAAGCTCTTTCACAGGGAGGATTCTTTGTTGCTGGTCTGATTAATTATTCCCACACTGAATTATCGCTAGGTCCTTGGATCAGGGTAACCAAGAATAATACAAAATGGGTTCGAACAATTTTTCGTTTTTTATTGGGAAAGAAGCTGCTTCTTCATAATATCGCATTTTTCATAAAAATGTAAAAATAAGATGAAATAAATCCAGGAATTATAGGTTTTTCACAACATTCGTAATTATTGAGAAAAAGTCTGGAGAGAATATTAAACCTGCACGGAATATTGGGAGATACATCATACAAAAATGTTATGAGATTATGTTATCTATTATTTTATTGAGAAGTCCTTATCAATTTTTTGTTTCTTCGTTATTTTAGTTCACGAAATTTCACCATTTCACGTATCGCAAATTATGAAATTTGGATATAGTTTTATCTTCGAGGGGAGTTTCTTTGCAACGTTACATTATGCTCTACTGTGCCTGCCATTAAAGCTGCTTATTGTATTAGTCGTAGTCTACAGCTGGCCCTTCAGTTCCAGAGTTCTAATAAACTCCAATATCTGGGATGGCTTCAAGAAGGTTACTTCCTCACTTCTAAAGGGTGTTTTTTTAGAGCTATAGAACTTTCAATTGCAATAGAACAACGATGGACTATTCGATTGACATGAATTTTATTTATCCGCAAGATAATCTTGTGGCATTACATTTTAAATATGATTTCTGGAATATGACCGCCACTACTGGCTCGGATGTAGTGCAATCTGGACGTCCAATTTTCGATTACTTTTTCCAACATTTGTGGCCGTATATCGGCAATAACACGGCGAATGTTGTCTTCCATATGGTCAAGGGTTTGTGGCTTATCCGCATAGACCAATGACTTTACATAGCCCCACAGAAAGTAGTCTAGCGGTGTTAAATTACAAGGTCTTGGAGGCCAATTCACAGGTCCAAAATGTGGAATTAGGCGGTCACCAAACGTGTCTTTCAATAAATCGATTGTGGCACTAGTTGTGTGACATGTTGCGCCTTCTTGTTGGAACCACAGCTCCTGGACATCATGCTTGATCAATTCAGGAATGAAAAAGTTAGTAATCATGGCTCTATACCGATCATCATTGACTGTAACGTTCTAGCCATCATCATTTCTGAAGAAGTACGGACCAATGATTCCACCAGCCCATAAAGCGCATCAAACAGTCAGTTGTTCTGGATGTAACTGTGTTTCGACATACACTTGAGGATTAGATTCACTCCAAATGCGGCAGTTTTGTTTGTTGACGTAGCCATTCAACCAGAAGTGCGCTTCATCGCTAAGGGACGTAGTGCTCGATACGTATTCCACACAGAACCATTATTTTCGAAATGAAATTGCACTATTTGCAAGCGTTGTTGAGGCGTGAGTCTATTTATGATGAATTGCCAAACCAAACTGAGAATAAATCACTTGACAGCTGTTAAATCAGTTGCTATCTCCAACAGTAATGCCAACTTAAAGTTATATACCTCGAAAAAAAACACCCTATACAATCTACAACTGTCGCTACTCTAAAGAAAGTAATGAAGAACTCTTAAGAAAGCTATCATTTGAAAAAAAATGAACCTTCATGTTCAATTTTCTTTTCAAATATCTCTCAAATATGTTCGAGTTTCCTTCGAAATCTGGTGCATTATGTACTACTTAATTCCCAAAAGGTGAAGAAAGAGCCTATAATTTCATTCTGATGTTCCGATGCACCCTCAAAGAGAAAGGTTTTACATTGATATAGTTTGAATCCAGACAATGTTTACTACCCGGTGGTCAGAGTTGAAGAACAAAGGATCAGAAAAATATGTACAATATCCTGAATAAGGCTTGCTTCACCTACATGAAATTTAAATGCTAATAGCTGCTGGTTCAAGGTTGATATTCTATCTATTCTAGAGTGTTTTTATCTCCTTCCGATGTATAATATTTTGGAGGTCATTCATCTCCCCTGCCAAGGAGTCAAAATCCCGCCGGACAGTCCCCGAATATGGGCCAACCACTCGATCAAGATTAGCGGCAACAGCCTGTACACCGATTCAATTCGGATGGCCGAAAAAAGATTTACCGATGTCCATTCCCCAACCATTATAATCCCTCTAACCGAGATGAATTATTGGACAAAGGACCAGAAGCTGCTACGCCGGCCAGTTTATAACTTCTGTTCACTCCTGACAAGCGAATCCTGTTTGTTTAGGAAAATTACGTTCGGTTAATTAATCACGAAGTTTTGAATAATTTCGAGCATCCGAAAACTGATGAATGAATGGAACTAACTTCGCGTTGATTGGATTCTGCACTGTTAAGTTACGAGGCCATAATTTACTTACTTGTTTTACAGGGATTTGTATCGCGTCGTTTCTGGATTTGTAAAGAGAGAGGGAGAATGGGAATTTCAGGAAAGACTCGAGTTTTTCAGTTTTCATCCTTTTTTTTTTCTGATTCCGCTTGATTCCTTTTAATTTATTTTATTTCAGTTAGTTAGGTCTCTACAAAGGGCAGCAAAATAGCATCATTGCCAATGTTTTCGAAGTGCAAGTCTTGGGATCTAAAACGACTTTCCGAGTGTAACTTTCAAAAATTTTAAGTTCTCGAGAACCTTTCAAGAACTTTAAGTTCCCGAGAACAGGTTTCCGAGGACACGAGAAGAACTAATAGTTTGGAGACCTGTTCATATAGAAATGCCCATATCTATCACAGTTATTGTGTTTTCTTAGAAAATACAAAGGAAATCTGCTGCTGAGGCTCATCGAATGCTCTCAAATACCTATAACGAGGTCGCTATTAGTAGAAAAACGTGCCTAGAGTAGTTCCAACGTTTCAAGAACGGCGATAAACAAGACATGATAAAGTAATTTTACAGCATGACAATGCTCGATACAATGTGGCGAAAGTGGTCAAGACATACTTGGAAACGTTGGAATGGGAAGTCCTACCTCACCCGTTGTATTCTCCAGACGTTCATTCCTCAGACAACACGGCCTGGCTGACCAGAACTTCCGGTCTTATGAAGATATAAAAAATTGGATCAATTCGTGGATCGCTTCAAAAGATGACCAGTTTTTTCAACGCGGGATTCGTACGCTGCCCGAAAGATGGGAGAAAGTAGTGGCCAGCGATTGGCAATACTTTGAATCACAAATGTAACGGGTGTTTTTTTTCGAGGTTTATAAAATTAAGTTGGCATTACTGTTCAAAATGGCGACTGATTTAACAGTTGTCAAATCATTTATTCTCAGTTTGGTTTGGCAATTCATCATGAATAGACTCATGCCTGAACAACGCTTGCAAATAGTGAAATTTTATTTCGAAAATAATGGTTCTGTGCGGAATACGTATCGCGCACTACGTCCATTTTATTTTGTTTATCGATGAAGCGCACTTCTGGTTGAATGGCTACGTCAACAAACAAAACTACCGCATTTGGAGTGAAGCTAATACTCAAGTGTATGTCGAAACACCGTTGGAAAAAGTCATCGAAATTTGGACGTCCACATTGGACTACATCCGAGCCAGCCGTGGCGGTCATATGCCATAAATCATATTTAAAATGTAATGCCACAAGATTATCTTGCGGATAAATAAAATTCATGTCAATCGAATAATCCATCGTTGTTTTATTGCAATTCAAAGTTCTATAGCTCTACAAAAAAAACACCCTTTATAACCATTTTTCTACAATGAAGCCTCGAATTTCGGAAAAACACGGCGGAAGCAAAGTTGTGTTCGCCTATGTAATAAAATAAGCCTATTCAGGTCCCGCCAAAACCCTTACCGTCTCTTTAGCACCGCCAACTCCTCGGTAACCGCAAGAAACCGGTCCAGACCCTCACAGAATTCACGGCTACGTGAGCAACGAAGGGCATTGTTGGGCTGGCGGTCCACTAAATGATTACCGCGCCCGGGCGTTCCCCTTAGAAAAACCACCCAGCGAAATCTAAATTACCCTGCCCCGGAAACGGCTCTATCTATTTATTACCTCGACTGGGGGTGGGTAAAAACCGGGACAAAAAGGTGACTAGCTGGTCCCGACGACGTGCTCTCTCTCAAGTTGGCAGAACTGGACCGAGGCCGTAAGTATGGAAATTCGGAGTTGAGATATGTTGAAGCGGAATGGGCGGTAGTTGTGGTCGATTGTTGGGCGGTATTGTTGGAGGACCGATTGGATTTCTTTGGAGTACAATGCTGTTCTCGGTCGGAGTAATGTTGAATAATTTTTGAAGTTAGGTTTTCAGGTTTCAAGCTACGTTTTCAATGGACTAGTGTTCAATTTTTTTGTTAAGGATTAATTCTAAAAATTTAAGTAAAATGAAACAAAAATGTGGAAGAATCATTGAAATATCTCTAGAAATGAAAAAGTTATGGGACTTTGAAGTTGCGCTTGGAAGAATAATTTCATAGTACGTGTAAGTGGCGTGACGTCACACACTAGACGACTGGTATTCGCAGAGTGCTTACGAATTCATTGGTGTACAATCACTTGTGCCGTTCGTGTCGTGTTTTGTTCGTTACACGATGGCTGAAATAACTTACTATATACATACATATAAATTACTTTTTTCTCTTTTTACTTTTTACTCCTCACATAAATATGTTTTGCCATTGATAGACTTCAACAACCAGTACTCAACTACAAACTGTGTATGAAACGTTTTTTAAATAAATCATCGTTATAAGTTGAACCATGATGAAGCAAACTCAAAAGTAGATACTTACTTGAAAAGTTTAACTCCTTTTATTTCAGCACTGACATAAGATGGATTTGAAGAGAAAAACTCCATCACTGCGAATATATTTCTTTTTTAGGCAACTTGTCACTTTGCCCTTTCACGAAGCCTTCTTCCATTATGGTGACATAAAAACAAAACTCGAGTTAAAACTACACTGTACAACTACATACGGTGCGAGACCCTTGGCGCGGCTAAGTATTTAAACGTAATTTATGGTGTAGCGATCACAGGCAAGTGCCGTTACGTCACAGACCAAAGACGTTCCGCGCTAAAATACGTAAATTTAAATAATCTATTTCTCAGTCATTTATTGATGGATTTTCAGAATTTTTTCACTGATTTATCAGTTTTGCTCTATATTTTAATTCTATCGTGTCAAATATAGTATTATCGACATCACTAAACTAGTCCAACCGCAATCTTGAGAAGGAAATTTCTGTCACGAGCCTCAATTGATTTTTCTCCGGGAACCAAACGAAGAAAATATTTGCTTCCGGCCTGTTATGAAAACAAGGATATATCAACTTCCTCAACATATCACCCCTTATACGTCACTTTTAGGGGTCGACCGACAACAATCATTCCCAAAACAGATTCCGTCCACGTATTTTGCGCGCTACTGCTCTACTTCCTCCAAAGGTTCCCCTGCTTACAGGAGGATGCATTGCAAATAGAATGGATTACACCATGTCTGGTGGTAGTGAAATATGCCCCGATTTTGAACTCGATCACGTTCCAATTGAATTCGAAACGGGCATTTCCATAATAAATTTGGGGTGAACGTGTCCGGACTAGCCCTGTGAGAGCTTGGGGAACTCCACGCAAAGTTGGAGAAGTTGCTGGTTTGGTGACGGGAGGAAAAATCAGTGGAAGCGTGTAGGCACCATGGTTATTTTATGATTTGTGTAGGGGAAATAGGAATGTAGACGTCTGTTGTGAACGGGGCTTGATGCAGAATTGATGGCGGATTTGCTTTTGTTTTTCATTGTTTTGTGTTCGAATGAAATATTTATTTTGGAGAGGTTTGATTTGCTTTCATATTTGGATCTGAGTTCTAGTATTTTCCTATTCCTATTAATTCCTTTTGACATAGTTTTATGGTGACACGTCCTTTACATTTATAGAGCATGTCAACATGAGAATAACTAGGTAAAATAAAAAAGCATACCTTTATGAAAATTGAATCGAAATTATTCTTAAAATATAAGGAACAGAAAAATAACAATAAAGGCATTTTTCAATCAATTTTTCGATTAATTAATTTTCAATTATATTTTTAAGATTGAAATCTTATTTTTGCGAAAACTTTTTACAGAATACAGGAGCTCGCTACCTAATTATCTTATTGAATGAATAATTCTTATTGATTGACTATCAAAACTACATATCGGAGTATTTATAATATTATCTTATCTATAATTTAATATTGTGTTATCCTAAATCTATAATTTAATATTGTGTTATCCTAAACACCTGCAATATAGCTGATAAAGCAAATCTCACACAAAGTACTGGATTACTACATACGTATATTTGGAAAAAACGATTGATCCGCCCACACCTCAGAGTAATAAACATAAATAGAGGGAGCATATGCCATTTTCAGTAAGCAAATTTTGGAAATGGAAACATAGCAGTGATATGATATTTCACTCAATCAATTCGGGAGTTTCTCCACAAAGAACGCACTTCTTATGTCCCATACTGAATCAACGTTTCATATTTACTCAAAATATATTGAAATAAATACCTAAATCTATCAGTAATTCAGAAAACAAATATCAATCGCGCCAAACGACGTGAAACAACCGATGACACTAGGAGAGAAAAAGTTGCCAAACCTTGGATTTCAGCAGGTAGATACAGAAAATGATAAATATTCAGCTTATTATAAATTCGACAAGTAGGAAAAATATCGGATTCCGAATATTAAAATTTGCATATTTAATCGGGAATCACTCAAAGAAATATATGTCATTCAATATAATATACATTCATAACGATTTAGTAAAATTGTGGATTTGAAAATATATCACAATCCGACAACGTAATCTAACCATGTTTGGGACATGTAAAAATTGCATATACTCGCTCTATCTATGTTTATTTCTCTGAGAATATATTAAATATATCAGAATGTCGCAATATTACGAATATTTACGAAGAAGTAATAAAATTTCAAACAATGACAATATAGAAATTATGAGATACAGTTTCATGAGATTTAATAATCTACATTTCAAGATCCAAACCTTCCCTGAGGGTTTTCAAGTCATCAATGACAAAAATTACTCTGATATTATTTCGGCACCAAAAAAATTAATCCATCCAAAATGTCACATTTAGATCTGAAAGTTTCGTATTTCTTTGTACCTTCAGACAAAAGCGGAATCAATCCTTCAGTAATCCTTCTTCGAGAACGAGAAAGTTTAATTGATACTTTGGATACGCTTGTTTAGAAGTTGGAATGAGTTCCTAGCGAGAAAGCTAGAAGGATATCAGAATACTTTGATGCCGTTCTCTAACGTAGGTATTATAAACCGTTGACAACAAGGAACTTCCATTTCATTTGTAGAAAAGAGTTATTCAGACGGCGAATATGGTCCTCAATTATGACCTAATTGACTTATGGAATTATAAGTGGAAAGTGGAAGTTTGCTAAGGTGCAAACTTAAATTTTCAGAAGTTTGACGTCATTCTGAGGCGTCTGGAATCGACAGTGACAATAGGTACAGTTTTTATTCACTACCACTACGTGAATTTCAATTTTGTAATTGATTTATTCAACTGAAATCAAGGACTTTCTAATTTAAATAAAGACTTTCCGCAATGACGAACTTTTTGAAATGTATAATAGTGAAAACTTCATATAAATCGATGGTCTCTAGCGTGAAATATAGCTCACTTATTTTTGAACTGACCGCTGAAACGGTATAGCAAAAAAATAAAACATCCTAACGCATATTTTTCGAATATTTAATGAATTATTAGATAGTTCTTGATAATGTATGAAAGAAATGAGATATTAACTCTATTTCAGTATGGAAATGAGTCCATTACAGTTCTGAAATCAGTGCTGTAATGAACTCAATATACAGCATTGTTTTCAGTTATATTTTTCGTTTTTCGGTTGTCTTCTCAGACTTCCAATCCTATCAAAATTCAACACACGTCAATTGTCAATGTGATATAATTTAGATTTAGTGAAATGATTTGCGACATTATTCGCAATTTCTCTTGATTCTGTTGATGATAAATCGATTTCGTCAGACATAATGGACTAGTTTTCATTTTTTGTTAAGGCTTAATTCTAAAAATTTGAGTAAAATGAAACAAAAATGTGGAAGAATCATTGAAATATCTCTAGTAATGAAAAAGTTATGGGACTTTGAAGTTGCGCTTGGAAGAATAAATTCATAGTACGTGTAAGTGTCGTGACGTCACACACTAGACGACTGGTATTCGCAGAGTGCTTACGAATTCATTGGTGTACAATCACTTGTGCCGTTCGTGTCGTGTTTTGTTCGTTACACGATGGCTGAAATAACTTACTATATACATACTATGTACATACATATAAATTACTTTTTTCTCTTTTTACTTTTTACTCCTCACATAAATATGTTTTGCCATTGATAGACTTCAAAAACCAGTCCTCAACTACAAACTGTTTATGAAACGTTTTTTAAATAAATCATCGTTATAAGTTCAACCATGATGAAGCAAACTCAAAAGTAGATACTCACTTGAAAAGTTTAACTCCTTTTATTTCTGCACTGACATAAGATGGATTTGAAGAAAAAAACTTCATCACTGCGAATATATCTATTTTAGTCAAATTGTCACTTTGTCCTTTCACGAAGCCTTCTTCCATTATGGTGACATAAAAACAAAACTCGAGTTAAAACTACACTGTACAACTACAAACGGTGCGAGAGCCTTGGCGCGGCTAAGTATTTAAACGTAATTTATGGTGTTGCGTTGCGATCACAGGCAAGAGCCGTGACGTCACAGACCAAAGACGTTCCGCGCTAAAATACGTAAATTTAAATAATCTATTTCTCAGTCATATATTTATGGATTTTCAAAATTTGTTCAATGATTTATCAGTTTTGCTCTATATTTTAATTCTATCGTGTCAAATATAGTATTATCAACATCACTAAACTAGTCCATTCACGGATTTGATGCGTAATTATAAATTATTGAAAAATTTAAAACATACGATTCAATTTCAAAATCCGTAATCTGTCAATCTTCGTAACTGACTTACCAACTGCCAAGATACAATACAAATGTCACTAGGATGTTTAATCTCAATTTTTCATTGAATTTCGATAATATTTCATAAAACTTGACTGAAATAGAGAAAATATGGTCTAATACTCGTTGCAGAAGGCAATTCCAACACTCATGCGTTCGAAAACACGCTCCTTCGTCGCTCGTTCTCGAATTTCGCAATCGTGTTGGAATAGGAGCCCATTCTGCAACTTGTTTCAGAATATACTATTACGTCAAAAGTAGAACGAGCAATTTAAAAATTGTTTTACTTCAAAATATCCCAGCTCCTTCTGACAAATAAGAGCATTAAATAAAAAGCCAGCCTTTAGTAAAGACTTCAACAAACTGTGTCTCGTAATACGAAGCATCTGCGAACAAAAAAGATATAGCAAACTACCTTGTTTTTCATGAATAACCTTTTGCAGTTTGTCCCACTTATTCATCAACACCCTTGCATTTACATGAGTCATGAATATATTGCCTTTGATATGCTTCGAAATTTTGAATAAGCATTAAAATTGTTACGCAAAATAAAATTCTTCGAATATGTTGACAAGAATTAAATATAGGTAATAGGTTTTTTGCAGAGCTAAGCTCAAAACAACCGAAGAGCGAAGAATCAGCGGTTACAGGAAACATTGTTGACAGTTTAAGTCTATGAAAAAAAAAGAACGCCCTTCATCTCTCAAATGCAGAGAATGACATCGGGATTTATGATTCTATAAAAATGCCTCATAACGATGTAAAAATACCTTACGAGTTCAGCGAATCATAAGACAAGAAAATAGGGTAATTTGATGTGGAAAGGAAATTGCAGCAAATCTTCCGCGATTCGTTCGCCATCTCCAAAGTCGTTGTATGAACGAAAAATTACTAAACCGCTTACCTCCAACGAGTCGCAGCAACTCAATCAATCCATTTTCATTCAAATGATAGGAAGTTCTCAGAGTAAAAAGTTGGTCTTCAGCCACCAGTCGGTGCCCAACCTATCTGACTTCCAGTCGACGATAATGAATCTGTTTGTTCATTCGAAACTTTCGGCTGGCTTCCAGGGGAATTTTATTACGGGTTACCGGCACCCATCTCCCCAATTTGGCATTTAATTTTGCGAGTTGCCACAATGACACCTAATTGGGTTTGGTCCGGGACTTTCGGATTTTGAGTTTGGTGATGATCCGATTTGGTGTGGAAGTTGATGGTTCGATCTGTTATCGGAATTATTTTGATGCAGTGTATGTACGCCACTGTTAACTCCAATATTTTGGAAGCCTTATAATGGATGCTTTTTTTTTAAGCTATAGAACTTTAAATTGCAATAAAACAACGATGGATTATTCGATTGACATGAATTTCATTTATCAGCAAGATAATCTTGTAGCATTATATTTTAAATATGATTTCTGGCATATGACCGCCACGGCCGGCTCGGATGTAGTCCAATCTGGACGTCCAATTTTCGATGACTTTTTCCAACATTTGTGGCCGTATATCGGCAATAACACGGCGAATGTTGTCTTCTAAATAGTCAAGGGTTTGTGGCTTATCCGCATAGACTAATGACTTTACATAGCCTCACAGAAAGTAGTCTAGCGGTGATGAATCACAAGATCTTGGAGGCTAGTTCACAGGTCCAAAACGTGAAATTAGGCTGTCACCAAACGTGTCTTTCAATAAATCGATTGTGGCACGAGTTGTGTGACATGTTGCGCCGTCTTGTTGGAACCACAGCTCCTGGACATCATGGTTGTTCAATTCAGGAATGAAAAAGCTAGTAATCATGGCTCTATACCGATAACCATTGACTGTAACGTTCTGGCCATCATCGTTTTTGAAGAAGTTCGGACCAATGATTCCATGATTGCACCAAACAGTTAGTTTTTCTGGATGTAACGGTGTTTCGACATGCACTTGGGGATTAGCTTCACTCCAAATGCGGCAGTTTTGTTTGTTGACGTAGCCATTCAACCAGAAGTGCGCTTCATCGCTAAAAAAAATAAAATGGACGTAGTGCGCGATACGTATTCCGCACTATTCATGATGATTTGCCAAACCAAACTGAGAATAAATCACTTGACAGCTGTTAAATCGGTCGCCATCTTGAACAGTAATGCCAACTTAAAGTTATATACCTCGAAAAATAAACACCCGTTAGAAGTTTGAGCAGAGAATGCATTTAAAAAATCTCGTTGATCCGTTTGTCTTTTAGCGCTGAGTATCAAAATTTCTCCTGAGAATTTAGTTAACAAACTCTACAGTTTTCTAAGCGATCTGCCGTCACTTTATCATTTTATTATCGTTTTTTCTATAGGGAATAAAGAATCCAAATCCTCAACCCCCATAACCAAAATAACCAAAGAATCCTTGCTAGTCATCAGTCAAAATGAAGCGACGAAAATTCGACCTACCAAAATCCCCCATCCGACCCAAAATCCCCACACATAATCCCCATATTTCTCCTTCCTCCATCCATTAATAAATTCGGATAGTTTACTCCCAGGCCCCGAAATCCAAAATAAATCGAGACCTCTCTCGGTATTATGTTCATAAAGGGTGTGACATAATGTGCTCACAACATCGTCGCACGAATTTATACTGCTTTTAATACAGTGATAAGGCCCACCCACGGACCAGCCAGTGAACTTATTGTTGTCGGCAAGATATTGAATATGGCCGTCATGGAACCTTAATTAATATTCGCCCCCTGTGCGCTGCGCGCCCCTGAGTTATATATGACGTTAACGAACTGGAGGAATTTTTTGTTCTTGGTCGGTGACACAGTTGGAAGAGCTAGAGCACGGATCGTGTCGTGGGGACCCGCCTTTATTGAAGAAACAGAGGTTTGTTCTTTAATGAAACGTTCAATTGAATTGAAGAACAAGGTCATTCTTTGTTTTCTGAATGAAACAAGATTTTTTCAACCCTGGTCATTCTGAAGTAGAAGTAGGATGGCGTTATCTTTCTTCATTTTTATTTCATTCAGAAACCTGAAGCTAGCACAAATAAACTTTTTAAGAGAGCAACAATCAAGTTGGGAGTGGATTTTTGTTCTAAACCGTCTCGAATCTAATGAATTAAAGTGGGAAATATCAACTGAAAGCGTACTAGATGCAAATTAAGAAGTGCGCCATCCACCAAATATACTGTTTTAATCTTGCAATAAAACGACATACATTGGCCCCGCTTGAGCAATTATCACCTCATTTTCCATGGATTACACGATTTTCCTCATGCAGTAATCGGAACAAGTGTAGTTAACCGAACAGGAATCCAGAAATGAACATTTTACTGTCTCTAAAATAGGTGTGAAGTTCGAGCGATCTTTTATTGTCCAACGTTTATCCTGAGGGTAATGATTATTGGGGAGAGTTGCCTAGCATCTGGAAGTGCAATTTGAATTGGAAAGGAGTTAGTGAGCTCATTGGGTTTGGGTACATTTGAACAGTTTGGTGTGCGAGACACAATAAGCTTGTATCGCAAGGGCTTAGATGTTATTCCAGTGAATGGATGTTTGAAACTATTCTTGAACCTCAATTAGAATAATAGGAGCAGAAATTTTAAACAAAAGAAAAGTCAGGCACAAGCAAACCAGGACGGATAAGAAAGGCAGACCTCACATTCAGTAATTGTACAAATTAGTAACGACAACACACTGGTGTACCCATACAAACTAGGTTTTCAAGCCAACCTCTTCCTTAAGTCTGTAACAACTATATTTTTGTATGTTTGATTCAAACAATCTTCGTTTTATACTCATACTGACTAATGTTGCGGTAAAGAAAAAGAGTTGTCTCAAATCTAAAATTCCTCTTCAGTGTAAGCATTCAACATTCTCCAGCCCGCATCACTGTAAATCACCAGAATATCATCAGCAAATCCCACTATGTCTGCTTCCAGTTCAAGTTTAAAGAGATCATCAATATACAAACTGAACAGCAATGGACCCAAAACTGTACCTTGGGGTACTCCAAACGCGACATTTAAGCTATTGTTTCTAGATTGTCCGATTCGTACTTGCTGCTTTCTATCTTTCAAGATTGCTGGAATATTCTGGACGAAATATTATAAAATAACCTAGTTATTCGACTTGGGGGGAAGATTTGAACTCACCACTGGAAGTTGTGCAATACATTTAACCAAATACTGGATGCCGAAAGTCCAAACTTCGAACTATGAAATGATTTTTTTAAACTTATTAGGAAAATCTATATATGAGTCTCATCAAAGCTTGAACCCCATAGCGGTATTACTGATCCACCAATTCTATTATACAAAAAAAAAATTCGATCGACAATGCCATCTACGAGGATTAACACAATCACGTCTCACACCTGGGACTGATGAACGTCACCTCGTCTAGATCGACAAGGCTCAATCAATTTTTTTTTTGACACCCGATTGATGTTGATTAATCCTCACAGTTGATGAACACCCAATTAGAGCGTATATATTACACTGTTTGAGATACAGGTGTGCGGAATGTTGAGCCAAATTGAACGTCAATAGAACTGCGTTACGTTGAACAGGGTCCTGTCGATTTTTTTCAGGAGAATTAGAATCATTTTTGGGTGTCACTATGTGACGTGAGTATGTAGACAACATTTGTTTTAAATTGAGTTGTAGCAGTTTGAATGGGCAGTAACTACTTGAGCTTCTTAGATATAGGATACATTTATTTATTCATTGAATTCGATACAAACACACTTCAAGAGTGAAAAAACATGTAAATAACAGAGAAGATAAAACCTAAGATATAAAACATCGGAAACATAGATATTAGACAAATGATGTTGAAAATTTCAGTTCGGGAGTAAAATGTGTTATCAATTTGCCCAAATGTCTGTATCTTTTGAATTTTTAACTGATAATGATGTTAATAATCGAAGTTGAATTCAATTGTGTGAGGGAAGCTGAGGGTATGATGTTTCATTCAGAGGTTCCTAATAAAATTTGTTATTTTTAAATGAATATAAAGTGGAATTTAACAAATTTTTTGTATGTGAAAAGTTTAAGAATTTTAGAACACAATAGCGTGATCAAACTTCCAAACGGCCTAAGAAACGAAAGACTGGTAAGTCGAAAAAGAAAAAAAACTATGTGTAGAGACGGGAGAGAAAAGCAGCTCAAATTTCTGCTTCAACTCCTGCATTGATTAAGTCTACGGCGATTCAATTCCGTGAAAAATTCTAGTTTTAATGACGATTTAATTAAATTTTCGAGTGGGCAAATACTTGAGCGTTCTTAGCACACTGAGAGCGTCTCGACTCCGTCGGATAATGGACCGAAGGAAATTTTTCCATAAATTAAGAACTTTTGGCGAATTTCAGTGAGGCAGTCTCATGATGAGGAGTTTCGTAACTTTCAATTATGTTTCAGCTCTTGAGTAATACAAGGGGATACATTATAATTATATATTTTTCAGGATGTTTCACATAGTCATAGAGGTATGCGGAGCAAGTCATCTTAATTAATTCTTTTATCGTTCAATTCTGTATATAGTGGTTCCTTGAATTAACTGTACATACATACTCTTATCAGAACAAGAGTAGGACCAGGGCCGGCGTTGAGGGTGAAACAGTGAAGCAACTGTTTCAGGCGTCTCTTTTCGATGGGCGGCAATTTAGCCCAGTTTGTGGCCGCTCTTCATATTTCAGAAAAAATATAGGCTCGATTCTTAAAAACTTCATGAGGTTGGTTCGCTTTGGTGCTTTTATCAACATTTCCAGCAATAAAAATCTCCAAACCTTCTTTAATAAGTCGCCTGTTCAATAAATAACACTTGGCAACCGAACCAATATAAGCAGCATTGCCCTTTAGCCTATTTGAATGAGGGATGGAATGTATTTCAAAAAGACGAAAAACAACACGAATTACGTGGAAGGTGTTTACACATTCAACATATGGAAAATTCCTTCGATTCTGAATTCGAAACTAATAACTAATAAATGCTAAATGTTTTCAGCCGAACATATGTTTTTAATCCCATTTATTTTTCGAAGCTTTGCAGGCCTTGCCGCTCTTTGCATCTTGTGGTGTGATAGGTAATCTTCTCATGAATGTGAGAATCAGATATATTATTTACGCATTGTTCATCGGCGTCGAAAAATTTATTGTAGGTAAAAATGTTCGAAAAAAAAAGAAACCCTGTAGAAGCGACTTTAGAAAAAAACGATTAGCGAAATCGCTAGAGAAATCAAAAATGGCGAATTATCATCGAGGCGGGTGATATTTTTTGTTGGGGGGGGGGGTGGGGGGTAGTGTTTTATTGACACTTTTTCAGCAGGGGCGCCAAAAATTGCTCGCGCTGGCCCTGAGTAGGACTAGGTAACCTATAGGGTGAGTTTTAATAATAATAATAATAAAGGTCTTTATTCAATTATTTCATGACAAAGGAAATAATGAAACCATCATCAGAACCAAGAGGGACTTACTGAAACTTGGGAAGTTGCCGATCTTAAAAATCATATGAGCTCAAATTTGGAGCCACGTGGAGGCCACTAAAACAGGCAGTTGCTGAAACGTTCTTTAAAATTCAATGCCGCCTTAAAATTTTAATGCTCCATCAAACGGCGCAGGTAGCCAATAGGCTCCTCGTATTGGAGGATGAAAATTTCAATGACTGCATTGAATTTTAAAGAACGTTCCTCAAACGAGGTCTGGGTGTAAGTAAATTCAAATTTGTCTTTGAATTTGATCGAATTGTGACTGAGCAACATAGTGATCAATTCAAGTCGAAACAACTCTCAATAATAACAACAATTTTCCGCCGTTAAACCAACTCGACTTTCCTAAAATGAAGCTCGCTAACAAGAAATACTGGCGCTTCTATTCAATGAAGAAATTCCCACCTCTCCATTCTGTATTTCGCGAAACAACTTCAAAGCAATTAATTTCTAGATAGATTACTCGAATTCCCGGGAATGAGAGGAACAAACAGGGTCGTCGCCTGATGCCATTTATCCTGTCTCCAGGACAACGCTGAGAAAGACTTTAGTTTTTTGAATTTCATTTCGGAGCAGCCAGAAAGCTGTGATGGATCGTCTCAAATGTCCAGAGCAAATTTCGGGGGAAATATGAGATTTAGTCGTTGAGCTGGATTAGGTAAGTACATTTGAAAATATTCAATATGAAGTTTTCGTTACGAATTGAGAGTAGATTTTTTCATCTAGCCTTATGATTTCAATATTTTTCACTGGGTTGGAAGAAATACATAGGCGCACAACTTTGCTTCCTGCGTTTTTTTCTGAGATTCAAGGCTTTATTTTGAAAAACTGGTTATACGTTTATGATTCAAAATATTGTCCATCGCTGGCCACTACTTCCTTTCCATTTTTCGAGCAGCGTACGAATCCCACTTTGAAAAAACTGATCATCTTTTGAAATGATCCACCAATTGATCCAATGTTTACTTCTTCATAAGACCGGACGTGCAGGTCAGCCGGGCTGTGTGACATTGATCGAAACAAGTGATAGTCCGAGGGAGAAACGTCTGGATAATACGGCGGGTGGGGTAGGACTTCCCATTTCAACGTTTCTAAGTATGTCTTGATCAATTTCGCAACATGCGGTCGAGCATTGTCTTACTGTAAAATCACTTTATTATGTCTCTCGTTGTATTGCGGATGTTTGTCTCTCAATAATTAGCTAAAACGCATTAATTGCGTTCGATAATGATCAGCTGTGATTGTTTCAGTCGGTTTTTATAAACCATAATACACTATACGTATAATCTGAATTTTTTATTGAATTTCAAAAATATTTCAAAAACTTGACTGAAATAGAGAATATATCGTCTTATACTCGTTGCAGAAGGCAATTCCAACACTCATGCGTTCGAAAACTCGTTCCTTTGTCGCTTGTTTCCGAATTTCGCATTCGTGTTGGAATACCTTCTGCAACGTGTAGATGTTAGAAGATTTTTTCTCTATTTCAGTCAAGTTTTGTGGAATATTGTAGAAATTCAATGAAAATTTCAGATTATACATCCTAATGACATTTGTACTGTATCTTGGCAGTTGGTGTGACTGTAACTGTTACTGTTACTGTGAATTTGAATCTTGAATCGTACGTTTCGAATTTTGAAATAATTTATAATTACGCATTGAATTCGTGGATTATGTCTGCCGAAATCGATTTAACACTAACAGAATCTAGAAAAATTGCGAATAATATCGCAAATCATTTCACTCAATCCAAATTATATTATATTGACAATTGGACATGTGTCGAATTCTGATAGGATTGTAAGTCTGTGTAGACAACCACAAAACGAAAAATATATGATAACTGAAAAACGATGCTGTAATGAGTGAGTGAGTAACAGGCAAATTGAAAAGTCCCTGGTCTACCATAGTAAAACACATTTTTTTTGGCAAAATTCGATTTTATTATTCAACATTGTTGCCTTCGAGGGCGATACAGCGATTATAGCGATCTTCCAACTTTTTGATACTATTTTTGTAGTACGATTTGTCTTTCGATTCACAATAGGCCTCAGTTTCGGCGTTAACTTCTTCATTGGCGCTAAATTTCTTTCCAGCGAGCATTCTTTTGAGGTCTGAGAACAGGTCAAAGTCGCTGGGGGCGAGATCTGGCATATACGGTGGATGCAGAAACAATTCGAAACCCAATTCATGCAATTTTGCCATTGGTTTCATTGATTTGTTACACGGAGCAATGTCTTGATGAAACAGCACCTTTTTTTTCTTTGAATGGGGTCGTTATTTAACGTTTTCATCCTTTAAACGATCCAATAACGTTATATAATAATCGGTGTTGATGGTCTGACCACGATACTGAAATAGAGAAAAAATTCAATAACTGAACCTAAAGAGTACCACGCACCATACAAAAAAGCACCCACACACTTAACATAACAGAAAACAACCACTCAAAAAAAAAACCACCAGCATCCACTCTCCCACCAATTCCAATTAATCCGGAGCGATACGTAGCGAATTCTGACCACCAGAAATGAAGAAATCTCGCAACGCAACAACGGCACGCGATCTCTAAATCAACGACGGTTGGCCGGCCTGCTCACCGGGCGCCCCCGCAGGTGTCGGGACATTCCGATGGTCCTGCAGTCCTGCGGATCTGCCGCTCTAATTTACTGCTTCCCGGTCATAAATCAATCCCCAGTCTGTTGCAGTTTTGTAACTGTTTGTACGACGCCACCGTTTTAATTACGGGGCACCAAAGCGCGAATAACAATGTCAGTCTGTCGGTTCGCGCGCAAAAATACTTTCGTTGCCTTTGTTGCCGGTGAAATATGTATTTAGGGAGGACGTGCTTTCATCGGGTCGGAGTTAATGAATAACGAGCGGTTGGGCGGGACGGTTCACCTGGGGGACGTCTTCGAGGATAATTGTATAGAGTAATAAACATAGATAGAGGGAGTTTATGAAATTTTTACATGTCCCCAACATGGTTAGATTACGTTGTCGGTTTGTGATATATTTTCAAATCCACAATTTTTTTATATCGTTATGAATGTATATTATATTGAATGAAATATATTTATTTGAGTGATTCCCGATTAAATATGCAAATTTGAATATTTGGAATCCGATATTTTTTCTAATTGTCGAATTTATAATAAGCAGAATATTTATCATTTTCTGTATCTACCTGCTGAAATCCAAGGTTTGACAACTTTTGCTCTCCTAGTGTCATTGGTAGTTTCACGTCGTTTGGCGCGCTTGAAGTTTGTTTTCTGAATTTCTGATATATTTAGGTATTTATTTCAATATATTTTGAGTTAATATGAAACGTTTATTCACTATTGGACATAATAAGTGCGTTCTTTGTGGAGAAACTCGCGAATACAGTGAAATTTCGTATCACTGATATGTTTTGATTTCCGCGCGCTTCATGTCAAATTTGATAGTTCATGTTGGGGACAAAATTTCCTTACTGAAAATGACATAAGCTTCCTCTATCTATGTTTATCATTCTGAGAATCAAAATTGTTTTTTAACTGTTTGTACGACGCCACCGTTTTAATTACGGGGCACCAAAGCGCGAATAACAATGTCAGTCTGTCGGTTCGCGCGCAAAAATACTTTCGTTGCCTTTGTTGCCGGTGAAATATGTATTTAGGGAGGACGTGCTTTCATCGGGTCGGAGTTAATGAATAACGAGCGGTTGGGACGGTTCACCTGGGGGACGTCTTCGAGGATAATTGTATAGAGTAATAAACATAGATAGAGGGAGTTTATGAAATTTTTACATGTCCCCAACATGGTTAGATTACGTTGTCGGATTGTGATATATTTTCAAATCAACAATTTTACTATATCGTTAGGAATGTATATTATATTGAATGAAATATATTTCTTTGAGTGATTCCCGATTAAATATGCAAATTTGAATATTTGGAATCCGATATTTTTCCTAATTGTCGAATTTATAATAAGCTGAATATTTATTATTTTCTGTGTCTACCTGCTGAAATCCAAGGTTTGACAACTTTTGCTCTCCTAGTGTCATTGGTAGTTTCACGTCGTTTAGCGCGCTTGAAGTTTGTTTTCTGAATTTCTGATATATTTAGGTATTTATTTCAATATATTTTGAGTTCATATGAAACGTTTATTCACTATGGGACATAATAAGTGCGTTCTTTGTGGAGAAACTCGCGAATAGAGTGAAATTTCGTATCACTGATATGTTTTGATTTCCGCGCGCTTCATGTCTAATTTGATAGTTCATGTTGGGGACAAAATTTGCTTACTGAAAATGACATATTGTACTCCTTCTTTCTATGATTATGACTCGAGGGTTCCAAATAGACATCGTTTTGTCTAAGGGTATTCAGTTTTTGGATTTTGAGCTGACATTGGTGTTAGATGATTGGGTGGAATGGAAATCTCCGTCTGGAAACTGGATTGGACACATTGAATCAATCAAATTCAAACTTCTTGGCGAAACCATCGGATGCGATGCCAACTATATTCGATTTGGAAGTACCTTTTGAAACGGTCATTGAAGACCGTGTCAGTGCAATGATCTTCGTAAATCGCTTGGACAAAAAGTCCTCCATATGGTATAACGATGGATCAAAATCAAAAAGAGGCACAGGTATTGAGGTATATGGGTTTAAGATGAGGATCTCCAGATCCCTGAGATGTGAATCCTCTATCGCAGATCGAGGCACTAACTGTCTATACTTGGGCCCATGAGTTCCTTCGGTGACTTAGTGGTAGAGCGCTGGACTAGTGATTCGGAGGTGCGGGTTCGAGTCCAGCTCGAGGAAGTACTTTTTTCAGAATTGAAAAATTATGTGATAGCCATGAAATGTTTTCATATATGTTTTCTTTGATTTTGAAGATAAATACATGAATTTAACCTAACCATCACTCAACTTCTAGAACAGATTCACCTCTCCATCAAATAACCTACAACCCAGTAGGCCCTATTATCTCTCCCCCAGCATACCCCAATAAAAGTTCAAATATTCCACGGTCTCCCCCCTCCTCTCCTTCACCTGGCACCCGATTAATTACAGGTCTTTGCGGGATCAGATGCTGGCCAGGATGAAATTAATCCACAGAGTAGGCCGCATACCGCACATCGCTGTTGGTCCAACGTAAAGCCATCGTTTAGGTCGGAAGGCCCACGGCCTGCCCAGGTCGACATGTCCCCAAGAGCGACAAAGCGAACGTAGTTTTTGCGGGGAAGGCCTCGGAAATTTCAACTATTCGTCTGGAATCTTTGACTCGACGCTGGTGGGGTGAAACTTGGTCCATTTCGAAGGGTGATTGCCTTCTGGAGTTGAGGATACGCTTCGGTTCGACTCTTTGCGGTTACAACAACAGGATGGTAGGTTTCGCTAGATGGGAGTCTGACAGGGGTCTTGGAGAGTGTCATTTGCTAGTTCTGGATGAATGTAGGGAGTTTCAGTCCAAGGATTTGACGTGCTTGTTGTGAAGAATGATTATTTTGAAGAAATTGCCTTGTGAATTATTGCCTTCAAATGATTAGTTTTATTTCGAAATTTGAAAATATTTTTCGAGATGGATTACCCCCACGTGGCTTCCCGCGTATTAGTCTAACATTAGGTACTCACTCATGTCCTCTCTGGTGGTCCTACGATGACCAAACTTTATACGGTGTACGAATTTGTACATTCACTTCATCTCCTCTTTCTTTACGAAGCATATTAGTAGAGGGCAGCACTGTACAACGATCAATTATTTTATTCACATCTTCATGAAAATTAGCCTTAAGTAATTGGATTTTGAAGAAGGATCGTTAGCTCTAGCCTACTTTGACTAACAGAATATCCATGTGATGTTCTACCGGTTACTAAACAATATTATTTTAATATTGAAGTGAGATAAAAAAAAAGTTTATTATAAGTTAAGTTAAGTTTTAAGTTCTACGGCTTCGACTACCAGGGCCATTAGCCGTGTGAATTAAAGCTCAATGTGAGATCACTTTCTTCTTCTGCTGTATATGGGCAAAAGTAAATATTTCATTTCGACTAACATAATAAGACATGAACGTGTAGATATAAAATAAATAAATATATACATAAATAGTAAAATATAAACAATATTTACAACATATACAATATAGGGATAACTCTGGTAAAATAATTTAGATGGAAGTATATATAAAATAAATAAATATATAAATAAAATTATAAAATATAAACAATATGTACAATATATTCCATATGCAATGAGTTACAAATGTTCAGTTGAAAGAGAAAAGCCTAGTCAACACAAATGGAATGGTGAGTATTATAGCCATTCGTATATATTTATTTCTTTGCAGAAATCAAGTGTATTTTTCATTTCAGCCTCTTAAGACAGATTATCTTTCAGTGTTAATCTGATGTTGAAGTTTTCTCTAATTAGAATCACCATATCGTACATCGAAGCAAAATACTCAAAACATCTCGATATATCCTTTGTGGAATGGCAAATTCCCAAGATCAACGAGGAATTGACAAACCGGTGTAGAAGGTGCTTTACGACTACTTACTCAAAAGTACTTTAGTTTTGCGAACTGTGTCTTCAACTTTTCACAATTTCAGTAGTGAATTTAAACAATTTCAATACATTGTTTGAGCGTGTACAGTTTCATTTTTAGCTCAGAGTAAAAAACAAAGATAGAGGGAGCTTATGTCATTTTCAGTAAGCAAATTTTGTCCCCAACATGAACTATCAAATTTGACAGGAAGCGTGCGAAAATGAATATATATATCATTAATGAGAAATTTCACTTAATTTGGGAGTTTCTTCACGAAGAACGCACTTCTTATATCCCATAGTGAATCAGCGTTTCATATTAACTCAAAATATATTGAAATAAATACCTAAATATATCAGAAATTCAGAAAACAAACTTCAAGCTCGCCAAACAACCGATGACACTAGGAGAGCAAAAGTTACCAAACCTTGGATTTCAGCAGGTTGATACAGAAAATAATAAATATTCTGCTTATTATAAATTCGACAATCAGGAAAAATATCGGATTCCAAATAGTCAAATTTGCTTATTTAATCGGGAATCACTCAAATAAATATATTTCATTCAATATAAGACATATTCATAACGTTATAGTAAAATTGGGGATTTGAAAATATATCACAATCCGACAACGTAATCTTACCATGCTGGGGACATGTAAAAATGCAAATACGCCCCCTATCTATGTTTATAACTCTATGAACTTTAGTAATGGCGAAGTTTTCTTTTGTCAAATGTCAAAAGATGACAGCTTCAAATGTGACAGCTGCTCAGCGGGCTCTTCAAAATGAAACCTCTTATCGAAAACCCTCCATGCACACGGTGGAAATTCGATACATAAAAAATGCACCACACACATTGCGAAGAGTAACACTTCTATCCCGTATCCCTAGAATAGGTAGGCTGCTAAAATATAAAGTGCAATTATTCATTCTGAACACGCTCTAATTCTATTTCACCAGCATGCGTAAAATATCTTGGGGTTTACAATTAAACGCCAACCTTTTCGAATGTAATATTTCAATTAAATCGCATGTTCGCAACTACAGCCGAGAAATTCTAACTAGGCTAGAGTAAAACACGGTATAACAAAAGCCCAAATCCGCTCGATACGCGTCCATGACTAGGGCAGGTATAAAATTCCACCACCGTTGGTCGTAATTAATTTCGATTATCAAATTGAACAATGACGACTGTAATCACTAAAAACAGTTCGTTTCAAATTAACTGCCATTCGACATGATTTCATTATTTTTGTTGGACATAAAGGATTATTATTTGTTGGGCGTTGTTCTGCGTCAAATTCCCCGCTGGTTGTCATTGTTGTATTCGATTTATGAACTCGATAACATGAATTTTCACGTATTTTTACCCTAGGGTATTTTTTTACAGATTATGCAGGTCAACAAAATCAAACAAAAATATGGTGCCGGAAATTCGAAAATTGATATCAAATGTCATCGAAATTGGCACTATTAAAAAAATGCCACCATATTTTCTTTATCAGCTTCAGTTTTTGAGGTATAGGTCAATTGTTAAATGTTAGTTTTGTTACTGGTCAAAATAATGAACTTATTGAATCGTTAACGGCCATCATAGAAATATCCTGAAAAAGGAGAGACAAAATCCTATGTTCCCACAATCTTGTTTTTTCTCTCCTTTTTCATGATGTGTCACCCACATTCATCTATCTTCCAGTTCATAGAAATATCCTACTAATGATTGTGAGCTAATTACCCAAATATACATCACAAATTATACTGAATCAAGAAAAATGACCTAGTAAAGCTTAAAGCTTTTTTATTGACAGTTCAAAACTTATTTTGAAATGTGTTCTTTTATATAACTAAACCAAATATGGTCCTATTAGCCTACAGCGACTTTGCATGCCCGAGAGGTGGCGTTGCTAGTTTCGCGTCACTCTCTAGCTAAGCATCGGTGGGTTCATAAAGAATTCCCGAATTTGTGCAGAGTCACCTAACCACGATGGTGTGAGAGGGTGTGTCTTGGGCAGAGATTTTTGGTTAGCCCAACTGCTGATTTTACTTGCGATCGTGGGACCGTGATCCCTTTAGAAACCTACTCCCTACTGCCCTGAAAGAGAAATATAAATTGGGTGAACTAGTTTTGAAAAAATCAAATAAGAACATCTATGAGCAATTCCTGTTGATTTTAAAATGGTATACTTCCCCCTTAGACACCAAAGTGGAAATGTAAAACATTCTTGTTGTTCATACCTTTGAGACTCACTGGATCAACAGAAACTGGTGTTCAAGAGATATCATGATAGTTTACCTATTGAAGAACTCTTACCCTGAAATTTCAGGTTTCTAGGTATTCTGTTCAAAGAATGAGCGTTCAAAAATATATGAATAAATTGATCATGACCTCATATACCTCTATTAGTGCGACGTCACACACCGCCATTTTTGGTTTCTCCTGTCAGTGTTTGGAATCCAAACAAATAAGTTGTCATTCAAATAAGTACGGTGTCGTTGAAGGAATTGGCTTATTTTCATAAATAAGAGTATTTGAGGAACGATTTCAGTATTAATTGATAGACAGAAGGAACGAGGTTAATACCAGAAAGTTTGAATCCTGTATCATTCCCCAGATTTTGTAAAAAGCCGTGTTTATTAGTTGAACTTCAAGTTCGACCTTACTGGCATTAATCTCGTTCCTTCTGTCTATCAATGAATAGTAAAATCGTTCCTTAAATAATCTTATTTATCAAATAAGCCAATTCCTTCAACGACAACGTACTAATTTGAATAACAATTTGTTTGTTTGGATTCCGAACACTGACAGGAGAACTAAAAATGGCGGTGTGTGACGTCACACTAATAGACTGTATTGTCGAAATCTTTAAATCTTTCCAAAATCCCTGTACCCTCTCTAAGATCCATTTCTAATATATACACATAACGAAAAGATGAACGACTTTGGAAAATCCCAATTTTCATATAGGACGAGACAAGAACACTGATTACGAAAAATCCGACATCCAATTTACCGTGTGCCATATTCCCACAGGACGCCCTCTATAATGTTGCAAAATCCCCGAAGTAGCAAGTTCGACCTGTCTCGGAAAATGTAATATCAGTCTGCAGCACAGCAGCACAGGCTTATCTCGAAGTTTAGACGTTATGTTATGTCACTGCGAGTGAATTCTGGTCGACGGTCACATAATATATGGAAATTAAGACTCATTGTGCTTCATAATAGCCTACAGGCCGACATTATGAGGTTATGACCAATTTCTTCGTCTCTTCGGGAAATCTAATGACGCAGTTGGCTGGGCCTGGGATAAGTCGACATGAATACAGGATGCGGGGAGGGGATCCATCTAACTTTTAACGAGATTTAAGAGTTTGTGGTTATGGGGTGGCGTTATGAAAGATGCGAGCTAAAACGTTGAACATGTATGAAGATCATAACGGGTGTTTTTTTCGAGGTATATAACTTTAAGTTGGCATTACTGTTCAAGATGGCGACCAATTTGACAGCTGTCAAGTAATTTATTTTCAGTTTGGTTTGGCAATTCATTATATAGGTAGATAGACTCGGGCCTGAAGAATGCTTGCAAATAGTGCAATTTTATTTCGAAAATAATGGTTCTGTGCGGAATACGTATCGCGCACTACGTCCATTTTATTTTGTTTAGCGATGAAGCGCACTTCTGGTTGAATGGCTACGTTAACAAATAAAACTGCCGCATTTGGAGTGAGTCTAATCCGCAAGTGTATGTCGAAACACCGTTACATCTAGAAAAACTGACTGTTTGGTGCGCTTTATGGGCTGGTGGAATCATTGGTCCGTACTTCTTCAAAAACGATGATGGCCAGAACGTTACAGTCAATGGTGATCGGTATAGAGCCATGATTACTAACTTTTTCATTCCTGAATTGAACAACCATGATGTCCGGAAGCTGTGGTTCCAACAAGACGGCGCAACATGTCACACAGCTCGTGCCACAATCGATTTATTGAAAGACACGTTTGGTGACCGCCTAATTTCACGTTTTGGACCTGTGAATTGGCCTCCAAGATCTTGTGATTCAACACCGCTAGACTACTTTCTGTGGGGCTATGTGAAGTCATTGGTCTATGCGGATAAGCCACAAATTCTTGACCATTTGGAAGACAACATTCGCCGTGTTATTGCCGATATACGGCTACAAATGTTGGAAAAAGTCATCGAAAATTGGACGTCCAGATTGGACTACATCCGAGCAGCCGTGGCGGTCATATGCCAGAAATCATATTTAAAATGTAATGCCACAAGATTATCTTGCGGATAAATAAAATTCATGTCAATCGAATAATCTATCGTTGTTTTATTGCAATTTAATGTTCTATAGCTCTAAAAAAAACACCCTTTATTTCGACAGTCTATAGAGAAGCCATTTAGCAAGACTCACTGGAATAACTCCTTGGAAAAAGCCTGCATCGAAAAATATTTTGAATGAAAGTTTCGTTGTTTGAAATGGTATAGTGTACCTGTATACCCTGTATAGTTTCGGGATTTTAGAAAACTTGTGACTGTGGGTGAGTGTGCATTGGGAGTACAAAAGAACCATTTTCACTCGAATTCAGGAACCCGAACGAACAGTGTTGCAGATTGAATCAAACTATCTTAGATAAATATGGGAACTTTCGAAATACAAGGTGTTTAGTGACCAGTATGACAAAGCTCAAATGATGTTAGAGAGGTCATCTTACAGTACTACGTATGATACAAGAGCCCAGATAAAACCTTAAAAAAAACTCCGTTTCCCTTAATAGTTCGTGTATTTATTTACAGAATAAGCTGACATATTTATATTGAAGGGGTTCTTCTTCATCGAAACAAAATCTTTTCCATCCTTCCTTCACAACAACAGTTGAAACGCATATATGATTATTAAATCTGAAATCAAAAAAGGAAAGAACCAGAAAGGAGTAAGTAATAAATGAATCAGTTTCCATCATATTAATTCAACGTTAGCGACCCATTCTGAAAAATAATCTTAAACTGAATAGATAGCTTCGAAACCACCATGAAATTCATGAATTGGACAAGTATTCATCAAGTTGTCAATGGTTTCTTGTACACCACACTCACATAGTGGCCTTTAAATAGAATAGGCCTTTCAATAGAATGGTCATTCTATTGCAATGACTATGACAAGGTCCCTAGACGATTTGAAGTACACCAAAAAAATCAAAGATTGAAATCTGGAACTTTCTCTGGAGGATCAATGACTTTTGTTGAAGACATTACAAGAACTCAATTCCTAACGCCAATTTCCTTGTCACTTTCAAAAGATTGAAGATGAATATCAATCCATAAAGGATTGAGTGACTTAAATCTGGCAGTTCAAGTAGCTGGGAGGTAAGATATAATTGGAAATGAGTTCGGGTAGAAATAGAATTTATCCCAACATTTCTTGAGTCCAACCTTCCTACGAATATGAACCGTATATGTGAAAAAATTGGTAACAAATGTAAAGGTGTAGATCTAATGGTTCCACCGATAATTCTCACAGAAACGAATTTTATATACATGAGCACCATTGAAGCAAATTGAAGAACGTATTCAGAAGCAGAACGACTCAAAAGGCTGTACGAAGAGTGCTGGCATCACCACCCCATAAAGAACCAGCTAATTTTTGACCAAGATTATTACTCGACTTCAAATACATTCTCAAATTTTCAAGTGGACCTTGAAATTCAAAGTAGAACCCTGTTCAACTCCAAGATATTTGGGAGTACAATTATGATTCAAGTTAAATGCTTCTTACGACTCTTGGCGTAATTATTATCATTATTAAATATCCATTGAGTTCTCCTAAAATATACTAGTAATTTTATGAATATCATAATGAAATCTCTCATTGGAAAACCCTTCAGTTTCATGAGTGTTGTCTCAAACAGAAGATGCACGAAACTGCAGTCAAACTAGTCAAACTCTAACCGTGACACCAAGTCAAAAACACGGCCTGATAAAACAAAAATTCCAGTGTGAAAAAAGCGTCCAACAAGGCCCACAGCCATCTATGCGATAAACGAAACAGACCTCTCCAGCCATGTAAATAACACATATGTCTGAACTCCCAACTGAGCAGCCTGCTAAAATGAGGCCCTCTCTCCAAGGTAACACCGATACTTTCCACGATGAAAATGTTCACGTCCGTACGTTCTCCGACCCCTTGACGCCCAGGGACGTAGCTTCCTACGTTTACCGGGAATATACAATGAAAAACACGTAGAGACAATTTATTACAGTGAGCGTCCTATCGCCATGGGATTATTTCTATTTACCCATCCCGTCTACGCAGAGACCGTTCGGGAAGAAAACCTGCGACATCGTATCGTGTTCTGTGGATGGCAAATAAAATCCTATCATCTGGTCTATGTTTGACTCCCGGCTTCTTGGAGTGTTTGGTGAGCGGTTACCCTTGACGATACCTGGTTGTTTGATCTTCTAAATGTCGTTTAAGAGGTGGACTGATGGTGATAGGGTTCTAGTCTTGGGGAGATACATGTTTTCTAGCGATGGATATCGTTAGAGTAATTTGGAGATTATAACAGACTTTGTCATATCGATAAAACTGGATTTTATGATTATAAAGGATGTTTCTCTTAGATGTATACAAATTAAAAATGTAATTTGTGTTTGAAGATGATTTTGGGCAATTTGCATCAGCATTCAATTTCAAGTTATTGGTTCATTGTTCACTTACAATCCTCAAACATATAAAGGGTTATTTTTCAGAGCTATAGAACTTTAAATTGCAATAAAACAACGATGTATAATTCGATTGACATGAATTTCATTTATCCGCAAGATAATCTTGTGGCATTACATTTTAAATATGATTTCTGGCATATGACCGCCACGGCCGGCTCGGATGTAGTCCAATCTGGACGTCCAATTTTCGATGACTTTTTCCAACATTTGTGGCCGTATATCGGCAATAACACGGCGAATGTTGTCTTCCAAATGGTCGAGGGTTTGTGGCTTATCCGCATAGACCAATGACTTTACATAGTCCCACAGAAAGTAGTCTAGCGGTGTTGAATCACAAGATCTTGGAAGCCAATTCACAGGTCCAAAACGTGAAATTAAGGGTCACCAAACGTGTCTTTCAATAAATCGATTGTGGCACGAGCTGTGTGACATGTTGCGCCGTCTTGTTGGAACCACAGCTCCTGGACATCATGGTTGTTCAATTCAGGAATGAAAAAGTTAGTAATCATGGCTCTATACCGATCACCATTGACTGTAACGTTCTAGTCATCATCGTTTTTGAAGAAGTACGGACCAATTATTCCACCAGCCCATAAAGCGAACCAAACAATCTGTTTTCTGGATGTAACGGTGTTTCGACATACACTTGAGGATTAGCTTCACTCCAATTGCGGCAGTTTTGTTTGTTGACGTAGCCATTCAACCAGAAGTGCGCTTCATCGCTAAACAAAATAAAATTGACGTAGTGCATAGAGGAGTAGCAAAACCTTCTGACCAAAAATCATTAGTCGAGAGTCCCTGAAAACATCGATCTCAATTCAAAAACTAAAACACTTTTTTGAAGAAAGTTTGAAAAAATTCAATCTGACCAAATTTGAATGTTCAAAATATGACATACATTTTTGTTCAAGAAACTGTATATTGAGTGTTTGAAAATTCAGCTGGGGAATGAACTACTCAATTGCTTCAAGGCTAGCTCTTGCATTTCGAAAGATCATGATATTGGTACATGGAGTCCCAAAAGGATGAGTCTTAGTCTTTTTTGGAAGAGTATATAATCTAACTTTCAGCATGCTGTAGTCATATCATGGTTCTTAAAACTCCAAGGGGACTGGCGTTGGAATATGCTTACACCTCCTCACTGGATTTTTTGCAATGCATTGCTGCTTCAAAGAGCACCTCATGAGAATGAGTTTAGCAGAAAACGACGAGTGCAGATTCTGCGGGGAGGATGAAGAAACTCTGGATCATCTGGTGACGGAATGCGTTGTCATAGCTAGCCAACGCTAAAAATGCTTTGGACAAGAGACTTGTAAAAGTGAGGAAGTAACCTCCTTGGAGCCATTCCATATACTGGAATTCATTAAAACTCTGATGGGAACACAAGGGTTAGGTTACTACCACACTGGAACCTTTACGCATATTTATCATCGTTTGTGAAAACTTCTGACTTCAACTGATAGGGACCAGATGTCTAGAAAAGTCACTGATTTTAAGGTTTTTGCACATAAAAATAACTAATTTCAAACAAAAATCTAAAAGAAAATACTACCACCTGCTGCTAATAATTATCTAGATTAAAATCAGATTTAACGATCCGTAATAGTACTCTGGAATATTTCCATGAAGAAACTTTGTAAGTGCCGATCTTCTTGAAAAACTAATTCTCATAAACAATCTCTTCTTTCGTCCTGTCTCCCTCCATCAGAAGATATTACATGCTGATATCAAAAGACAGCCGAGCTGGCAGAAATATTATTCATTATGTGTAGTTCAAAGGCTGGAGCTGCCCGAGTGGAAAGTTTGAGCATCAAATAATTCTTAGCTGCAGACAAACGAGATCCTCATCTAACGTTAATATTTCATAATTACGCCCCATATTACGTTCACACTTGGAAGAAGGCAGTTTCGAAGTTAAATAGAATCGCTTATGATGTTCCAGATATTGGATATTCCGAAAGTGATGTTTCATAAGTTTGAGCGATGAATTATTCCAATATTTCGGAGAGTGCAGTTGTTTGCATGATACGTAGACGTTGGTTTTGAAATACAGAGAGGGCCATTGAAAACGAAACAGCGGCTCTGTAAGTCGGCAGAACCGAGTTATATAAAAACGCTCGGACACGTCAACAACATTTTCGAGGGGGACATCGTTCGCGATGAAATTCACCCGAAATACATTCCATCCCTCGGAGCTGTGACCGCCACCCCTAAATTTTTAAATGGCACCATATGGCAAGTGATACCTCATTTGAAAGTAGTTTCCTTCTTAATATCAAACAACAGAAATAAATTAATTCTATCGATTCGTTTTCGAGATATAGAAACTTGAAGTAGGGAAATAACTTTTTATTCACTCAATCAATAAAAATAAGATCTAACATTGCAACTGTTTAAAGATAATTATCATTGTCAAGGAATTAAATGATCTAACTGTTTACCACCCATTTCCATTTTCCATACAATAGTACAAGTTCTGTTCAAAATGAGACCTCACATTTCGTAGCATTTCCGGCGTTATTCGACGGCATTCTTCAATAATTCTACGTCGTAAATCTTCCAGAGATTCTGGTTCGGTTGCATAGATTTTGTTTTTCAAGTGACCCCACAGGAAAAAGTCGAGTGGGGTTAAATCTGGAGATCTGGCTGGCCACCCTATAGCGCCTCTTCTTCCAATCCAATTTCCAGGAAACATTCTATTTAAAAACTTGTTGAAATTTCAAGTGCTCTTCATGGTAACGATTGAGTGATTAAAAAGTTATTTCCCAACTTCAAGTTCCTATATCTCGAAAACGAATCGATAGAATTAATTTATTTTTGTTGTTTGATATTAAGAAGGAAACTACCTTTCAAATGAGGTATCACTTGCCATATGGTGCCATTTAAAAATTTAGGGGTGGCGGTCACAGCTCCGAGGGATGGAATGTATTTCGGGTGAATTTCATCGCGAACGATGTCCCCCTCGAAAATGTTGTTGACGTGTCCGAGCGTTTTTATATAACTCGGTTCTGCCTACTTACAGAGCCGCTGTTTCGTTTTCAATGGCCCTCTCTGTATTGACAGACTGTTCTGAACTTATTGAGATCAGTATGAAATAGACGCCTGAAAGTAGTGCTTGAATAGAGAATAGAGACTTCTAGATAGACGCCTTCCCTTTGAAACCACTTTTTTTTGAGTTTATGCACAAAGGAAAATGTTTATGCAGTCAGAAGTTGTCACAAACAATGATAAATATGCGTAAAGGTTTTTCAGGTGAGATCGGAATTCGGCTAATCAGAGATCGTCAATTCTGGCATCGCTCACCGATTCTTCGTAGAGCTCACAGTTTTGAGGAAATTTGAACTCGAAATTGGGGAAAAAATTGATTTTCCCTCTAGAATCTCCTGAATTATCCGTCACAGGCCCCTCAAATGGGGCGTTTTTCAAACATCAAGTTCCGGTCTAAAACATACTGAGGTTTCAAGGGCATTGCTCACGTCCATGAGGAGTTGCGGCCTAGGGAATATCATCAATTTTTTTCTCAAAAATTTCAGATTTTAACCTCTAATTTCTGAAATAATGAACTGATCGCCCAACTGCAAGCATTTTCGTGATCTAAGTGATCGAATCAATCGATGAATAGGTACAAAATTCCCATGAATAGACTTTTTTAGGGTCAGCTTTTCGTATTTATATTTATACATTTTCGATATATACCATTACAATCTCCCTTAATTATCAATCAAAATTCATTCAACCAACCGAAATAAAAGCTCACATCGACCGAACTCCATTAGGTCGTAGCTTATAATTACGCGATAAACAAAAAAGTGCTTACATTAACTGATTAAAACACACTTGTTAAAATCAAATGCAGGATCCTCTTAGCGCACAAACAATTCGGAGAGCGTTAACGCTTGCCAATAAATTCCGTGTTTTATCTGATAAAGCTAATATTAAATCGTACGTAAACAGTTTCATGAAATTTTCCTCGTTTCTGGATATTTTCCTGGAAACGTGAACTGAATTAATTTCAGCTCCAAAAGGCAGGTTTCACAGATATGCGCGTTGTAAATTGAATATAATTATGAGAACGTAGTAGTTGATACGAAAAAAACTACATCCTGTGCATCACTGGATCAACTGAAATTCCGCTGCAGAAGTTTTTATCTTCGAGAGGATGTTGCTTTTCATTCGGAGTTATGAAGGGACAGTTTCATGTTTATTAAATTCTGACGGAAAACATTAATTAGGAAATAGCGCTTTGTCCGTCCTGGATTTCACTTTATCTATCCTCAAAATGCAAAGCAATGTTGAATATTTATTCGATTAGCCATCTCAAACATTGAAAGAATTCACATTACGATTGCTAATTGCTGCCCGGAGATAGGTACAACAAATATTATCTAACAACTTTTTCGTTTCTTTGATATGATTCTCTCTGACTTTTAGTCCTTATGCACTCATTCACCGGGTAAAAATGCAATTATATCTAAAATTTCGTCATCATGTCTGTAATCTTTGAGGTTCGAGATTACGTGGTCAAATTCAAGATTGTCCGTCCGTTCGATCGGCCGTAAATAAAATAACTCTGGATTAATGAGACCAAGATTTTACAATTTCAGGGTGGATTAAGATCTAGAATGGCGCGGTTGAATTCGAAATACCTAAATTTCTGTATACACATCCGATCAGGTTAATGATTATGCGTATATATACCGGGTGTTTTTTTTCGAGGTGTATAACTTTAAGTTGGCATTTCTGTTCAAGATGGCGACCGATTTAACAACTGTCAAGTGATTTATTCTCAGTTTGGTTTGGTTATTCATCATGAATAGACTCACGCCTGAACAACGCTTGCAAATAGTGCAATTTTATTTCGAAAATAATGATTCTGTGCGGAATACGTATCGCGCACTACGTCCATTAGCGATGAAGCGCACTTCTGGTTGAATGGCTATGTCAACAAACAAAACTGCCGCAGTTGGAGTGAAGCTAATCCCCAAGTGTATGTCGAAACACCGTTACATCCAGAAAAACTGACTGTTTGGTGCGCTTTATGTACTGGTGGAATCATTGGTCCGTACTTCTTCAAAAACGATGATGGCCACAAGGTTACAGTCAATGGTGATTGGTATAGAGCCATGATTACTAACTTTTTCATTCCTGAATTGAACAACCATGATGTCCAGGAGCTGTGGTTCCAACGAGATGGCGCAACATGTCACACAGCTCGTGCCAAAATCGATTTATTGAAAGACACGTTCTGTGACCGCCTAATTTCACGTTTTGGACCTGTGAATTGGCCTCCAAGATCTTGTGATTTAACACCGCTAGACTACTTTCTGTGGGGCTATGTAGAGTCATTGGTCTATGCGGATAAGCCACAAACCCTTGGCCATTTGGAAGACAACATTCGTCGTGTTATTGCCGATATACGGCCACAAATGTTGGAAACAGTCATCGAAAATTGGACGTTCAGAGTGGACTACATCCGAGCCAGCCGTGGCGGTCATATGCCAGAAATCATATTTAAAATGTAATGCAACAAGATTATCTTGCGGATAAATAAAATTCATGTCAATCGAATAATCCACCGTTGTTTTATTGCAATTTAAAGTTCTATAGCTATAAAAAATACCCTCGACAAGGACAATTTCATAGCCTCTTCCAAAATTTTCCAGCTGAAATCAAGCAAGTGTCGAAATTTTGCGCCACGCACATACCTCCCAAATTCCAATAAAAATAACGAACATCATCAGTTAATGGAAGCCCAAAATTCTCGTCCCAATTTTTCGTGTCGAACATCCCTTATGCCCCTTTTTCCAGATTAAACCGCCATATTTCACCGGCGCAAGCTGAATAGTCGAAAATTGTCTGCGCCGCCACAGTTAGGGGGACACTTTAACCATAAAACACGGCGCCATGAAAGGGTTTTATAGTAACAGCCCACAATTATTTCGCATCCTTCTAATTGCTCTGCCATTCTCGTTATTACGTTCCCTTTTTTTTGTAATCCGGCCTGGAGTTCTTTATCCCGACGCATTTCCTCCTCAATTATGAAAAATAAATTCCGGGAACTATCGCAATTAGAAGAAAAATCCAGGCTTTTTCATTGGAAAGACGAGGGGGTGGGGTATTTGTTGGCTGAGTCGTTATTTTCGTTTAATTGTGATTTCAGTCGCGAAGGTAGGGGAGAAGTATTCATTTCCGGGTTCAATGATGACGCTGATCGATTCGCAAAAGGGCTTTCTTGATTGGTTACAGTTTTTTTAGTTTTTTTTGTTTTCAAAAGAATAGAATTTTTTTTTGAAGAATACCTATTTCATATCAATTCGTTACTACCCAAGTTATACATTCTGACAGTCAAGCTGCGATCAAACCATTCAACACACATATCATCGATTCTTGAGTGGTTATTGGAGTGCTGAAGCTAATTCCACAAATAGACAAGAATAACAAGGTCTTTTTAATCTGGATTACTCGAGAATTGGAGGAAATGGAGAGGCCAACACACTTGTCAGAAAAAGAGCAAAAGTTCCTTTCATTGCCCAGAACTTCGAAACTTGTACACTGCGAGATCTAAGAAGTATCTGGAATTTTGCAAGAATATGAAGTGTGTCTTTTTTAGAGCTATAGAACTTCAAATTGCAATAAGACAATGATGGATCATTCGATTGACATGAATTTTATTTATCCGCAAGATAACCGTATGGCATTACCTTTTACATATGATTTCTGGCATATGACCGCCACTGCTGACTCGGATGTAGTCCAATCTGGACGTCCAATTTTCGATGACTTTTTCCAACTTTTGTGGCCGTATATCGCCAATGACACGGCGAATGTTGTCTTCCAAATGATCAAGGGTTTGTGGCTTATCCGCCTAGACCAATGACTTTACTTAGCCCCACAGAAAGTAGTCTAGCAGTGTTAAAACACAAGATCTTGGAGGCCAACTCACAGGTCCAAAACGTGAAATTAGGCGATCACCAAACGTGTCTTTCAATAAATCGATTGTGGCACGAGCTGTTACGCCGTCTTGTAGGAACCACAGCTCCTGGACATCATGGTTGTTCAATTCAGAAATGAAAAAGTTAGTAATCATGGCTCTATACCGATCACCATTGACTGTAACGTTCTGGCCATCATCGTTTTTGAAGAAGTACGGACCAATGATTCCACCAGCCCATAAAGCGCACCAAAAAGTCAGTTTTTCTGGATGTAACGGAGTTTCGACATACACTTGAGGATTAGCTTCACTCCAAATGTGGCAGTTTTGTTTGTTAACGTAGCCATTCAACCAGAAGTGCGCTTCATTGCTAAACAAAATAAAATGGACGTAGTGCGCCGTACGTATTCCGCACAGAACCATTATTTTCTAAATTAAATTGCACTATTTGCAAGCTTTGTTCAGTCATGAGTCTATTCATGATGAATTGCCAAACCAAACTGAGTACAAATCACTTGACAGCTGTAAAATCGGTCGCCATCTTGAACAGTAATGCCAATTTAAAGTTATATACCTCAAAAAAAAACACCCGTTAGTACGTTTTTCAATACCACAAATAAATTCTCGGCCAGTAAAAAGCGTTCTTTCTGCTTTCTGGTATCTTAGTTGGTTTTACTTACTGAGTAACCAGGAACCCAGATTAAAAATAAGTTCTTATTGATAACAATGTAACATATTACGCCATCCTAAACGGTTGTAAATTGAAATCTTCTTGAGTCACCACAAAAATACACTAAAATTGTGTCGAAATGATGAGAATAAGCAAGCTGATAATATCTGTAATACCCAAACCATGACAAAAAATTCATCCTATAAGAACCTCTCAAATCCCGCTATTCGTATAAACACCGCAATCATGTCTGGAAGACTAGAATATCCCCTTTAACCGACCCCCAAAATCCGATCTTCCTCCAAAACTCTCATCTGTGAAATGCGTTTTTCGAGTGGCAAAATTTTATTCCCCGGCCATTCGAGAAGCCATAAAATTCCCTCCTAGCAGGGCCGTCCTGTATAACAAGCGGCAGTTCGATCCATAACTACATTGTCTTAATTCTGGCTCCTTAGGCAAGGGAGGAAAGTCAGGCCCTAATTACATTATGAATGCAAAATGTTCCATAACGGGTTTATATCCTTAACAGCTCTCTGAATTGAATTAATATGATATCTCTGTTCCCTTTAAGCAACAACACATTACTCTAATCTGTCTGTAGTCTTATGTCATGTAACCTTGCGGATGTTGCATCGAATCAGACTCAGAGACAACGGGATTGGAGATTTGATCTCAGGATTGTTACGGGGTGAAAGTTTCAAACAGCAGTTGGGTTTATAACGGGTGTTTTTTTTCGAGGTATATAACTTTAAGTTGGCATTACTGTTCAAAAAGGCTACCGACTCAACAGCTGATGAGGTATTTATTTTCAGTTTGGTTTGGCAATTCATCATGAATAGACTCACGCCTGAACAACGCTTGCAAATAGTGCAATTTCATTTCGAATATAATGGTTCTGTACGGAATACTTATCGCGCACTACGTCCATAAGCGATGAAGCGCACTTCTGGTTGAATGGCTACGTCAACAAACAAAACTGCCGCATTTGGAGTGAAGCTAATTCTCAAGTGTATGTCGAAACACCGTTACATCCAGAAAATCTGACTGTTTGGTGCGCTTTATGGGCTGGTGGGCTGGTGGAATCATTGGTCCCTACTTCTTCAAAAACGATGATGGCCAGAACGTTACAGTCAATGGTGATCGGTATAGAGCCTTGATTACTAACTTTTTCATTTCTGAATTGAACAACCATGATGTCCAGGAGCTGTGGTTCCAACAAGACGGCGCAACATGTCACACAGCTCATGCCACAATCGTTTTATTGAAAGACAAGTTTGGTACCGCCTAATTTCACGTTTTGGACCTGTGAATTGGCCTCCAAGATCTTGTGATTTAAGACCGCTAGACTACTTTCTGTGGGGCTATGTAAAGTCATTGGTCTATGCGGATAAGCCACAAACCTTTGACCATTTGGAAGACAACATTCGCCGTGTTATTGCCGATATACGGCCACAAATGTTGGAAAAAGTAATCGAAAATTGGACTACATCCGAGCCAGATGTGGTGGTCATATGCCAGAAATCATATTTAAAATGTAATGCCACAAGATTATCTTGCGGATAAATAAAATTCATGTCAATCGAATAATCCATCGTTGTTTTATTGCAATTTAAAGTTCTATAGCTCTGAAAAAAAAAACATCCTTTATAACCTTACTGAAAAAGGCGATCTAATGCGGAAAAATTGTTTTTCTACTTTCCCGTCTCGAATATATCATCGGTATATTGAAACTGTCGAAGTGAAATGAAGGTATTAGCATGTAAATCTATAAAGCGTGCCATGTTCTCTTCTCGCTTTCGGTGGAGTCCCTTGTTTCGTTATGGTAACCGGAGGTTACGGGTTATTAGCTCCAGAGTGGTTCTCCCCAAGGATAGGGAGAGTAACACTCATTGATGCAGTTTGTTTCGGGACGTAAAATCGATTTTGGCGGACTTGAAAAAACGGAACTGAGAGGTGGAAATAATACCTTGTTACGTACGGTAAATCAAGTTTTATTGCTTTGGAATGGAGTGGAATACTTGTGGTATATTATGTCCTTCGAATTAGGGATAAGGAATATTCACTGCGCAAAAAAATTAACGCACATTATGGAAATCTCAAATTTATTCTACAACTGAAGGTGTTCTCAATGATAATTATTTTTGTCAGAATTATGCATGCATATGTTATCCACTTTCAACGTTTTTCTTCAATACAGATGTTTTTTCCCAGCAGGAATAAAAAAAGATGAGATTATCAGATTTTGAATGTATTGGCTCCATTCTGAAACCCGTTGTTCTCGATCAATTCTAGTGTTCAATAGTTTTTCTTTCGTTTGATTTTCTACACTCGATCGTTATGCAACGCGAAACACGCCATTTGGCCCAAGAGGAATGTGCCGAAGCGGTAGTTTTGCGAGAAGAATGGTGGACATTTGGAGTTTCCCGTACAAGTGTGTCCAGAATGTTGCAGCGACAGGGTAGACCACGGGTAACAACTGCCATTCAAGAACGTTACTTGACAGTTTCTTCGTTGAGACAACGGTTCACAACCGCTCGCCTCCTTCAGATGAGCCCAGCTCTTACCCCAGCCCATCGAATGGCGCATTTGGATTTTGCGAGAGAGTCCATTGGGAAGAGGCTGATTGGGAAAGAGTTCTCTTCACAGATGAGTCTAGATTCTGCCTCTACCATTGTGATCGACGTTCCCTTGCATACAGACGTCCACATGAAAGATATGTTCAGTGCAATTTCCTGAATACTACTGGTTTCGGGGGAGGATCGATTATGGTATGGGGTGGAATATCTTTGACTGCTCGCACAGACCTAGTGGTCGTTGATAATGGAGCTATGAATGCTGATAGGTATATAAGGAACATTCTTAAAGATCATGTAGTGCCATTTGCCCCATACATTGGTGAAAATTTCATTTTTATGGACGATAATGTCAAAACCCATCGTGCGCGCATCGTTCAGGAGTTCCTTGAAGAGGTCTCTCGAATGGAATGGCCAGCAAGAAGTCCAGATCTCAATCCGATTGAGCAGGTTTGGGACAACCTCAATAGAAGGCTGAGAAGTTCAGAAAACCATCCAGCTACTCTCAATGACTTTGGAATCCAACTCAGAGAAATCTGGAAAGGATTAGATCAGAACCTTTTAAGATTACTCATTTTGAGTATGAACCATCATTGCTGAGCTGTAATTAACGCAAGGGGTGGAAATACCAAGTATTAAATCACTTATCAGCATTCCAGTATTTGGAAAATTATTTATTTCTCTTCTTTCACATAAGATTCGGTGAAATCATGAATTTTTCTTCCATTTAATGTGTCTTGTTTCGTTCGAAACCTTCCCGAGAGAACATAAAAAATAAGTTATAAAGTCAATGTAGAATTAACTTTCATTAAAATTGATATTTTCAGAATGTGCGTTAATTTTTTGTGCAGTATATGTGAAAAATGGTTACTGATGAATTTGAAATGGTAGTATTGTTTTTTGTAGACCTTTATCCTCTTAATAAGAAACGCAAGTAGAAAATTCTTCATGACAAAATGTATGGTAAGTAAAACACCCGTTCAGTTGATATCTCCAAAACAAATGAGCCTTCCACTCAAAGATAAAAGCACAATCCAATTCAACCCTACTCAATCCTGTGGTTCGACAAGAATTAAATATGAACATCCCGAAGAAAACTGCCGACACAAAAAACCAAGATACGTTTGAGTGATAGACGACTCATCATACTCCTGCAATAGGTCTGAGGTCGAACAGGAATGATGAGTGGAAGAATTTAATTTGACAAAAGGTTCAACATGCTAAGAGGAAACTGAAACATGTGAACGTCTTACGTAAACTGACGTTTATTGTGAGCGTTTTCTACGTGCCTGTCAGACGGCTGTGGCAACCAGCAAAAAAATGCAGTTCCGAAGGGCTGGTAGATATTTCCTGTTATCGGAATCGAATCAAGACCGAGGCTTTGTTCTTCGACGCAATGTTCCAATTGAAGTTCGACGTTCTGTATTTCCGATATGAAGATCTGGAAGTTTTTATCGGTTGTCATTCTTAACGGATGGCCCGGTTGTTCAAGCCGTTTGAAAGATGAGGAGGAAGTTGATATATGAGTTGGAATACGTCTTTTGGTATCGCAGAGGAATATTTTCAGTATAAAATAGGATGGATTCAAGGAGTAGAATTCATTTGAACTTTCACTGAGTTTAATTTCTCCAAATGTTCTCTAAATTAAAAATTCTCCAAATGTTCTTCTTGACTTTTCTGAACATAATTAACTCCCCATATAAAATGCAATGATCTAGGAGCAACAAATCATCTATGTGGTACACAAAAGGGTATGTAGACCTAATTATGATGAGACAGGCTTTGAGAGACATTGATTCTGGACTTTGTCTCTAGGTCTAAAATACAGTATTTTTGACCTAGAGGCTCAGGTCAAAATTGCTGTGTCTCATTGACAGGAGCCTTAGCTGGCTTTGACTTCACTCAATAGTGTTCCAAAAAATATCAAATGGTACCATAAAACAATTAATTATAGGCAACAAAGTTGCTTTCAACGAATTGGTTTTTCAACTGCTTGACTTGACTTATTCTCCAGATCTAACCTCCAGTGATCACTGGCTATTTGCAGGACCCAAAAGAGTACTCCAGAGAATAAAATTTTTTCTTGAAGAGAAAAAATTATCGAGGTCGAGGCCTATTTCCAAAGCAAAGACTAATCTTCCTACAGAAAATGTACATAGGCGTACAACTTTGCCCTCCCGTCTTTGCCTGCTTTCACAAGCAAAAAAACGCCGTTCAACATCTCTCGGCTTTAACTCGTACGGCATCCAATTACCTTGTTTCTGAATCATTTCCATGACTTTCAGGCGTTTCGAAATAGCATGTTGCGTCACTCCCAATGATCCTGACAATTCTTGTTGCCTTTGACACGAGTCTTGATCAAGTAATGCCTCCAATTCTGCATCTTCGAAAACCTTTTATCTTCCACCGCCATGCTGGTCTTCAACGTCAAAATCACCGTTCTTGAAGCGTTGAAACCACTCTCGGCACGCTCTTTCACTAATAGCGTCTTCACCATGGGTATTTGAGAGCATTTGATGAGCCTCGGCCACAGATTTCTTCATATTAATGAAGAAAATTAAAACCTCCCACAAATGACGAGTATTTGGCTCGTAAGCTGACATGTTCAATCTAGAATAACTTTATGATGCAAACACAAATCGACTGATATTTCGATGGCGTTATGTTAACAAATACCTAAGGTTATTGTATGATATCTACGATCTATTCATTTCGAAAACCACTTACTGCTACTGCCATCCATTGCAAAACGGTGAAAGACAGGTTGTACACCTAATATTAAAAAGTTCGAGGAACGTAGGAGTTCAGGTATTCCCTTTTGAATATGGCTATGTTGTCGAATAATAGTATATTATTCAACGAGCGGTAATGTAGGTCATAACTCACGCAGATGAAGTTTGCAGCACGAGCCGCAGTCGAGTGCTGTAATTCATCAAGTGAGTTATGACCATAACCGCAAGTTGAATACTATACTTTATACTTTATCTACGACTATAACAAAAAATACTAAAATATAAGACAGAGAAAGAACTTTATTGACAAACCTTAATATTTACCAATAAACGTCAAAGTTGTCAAAGTGACTTCCCCTCCTCAATAACAATAATAGAATGTTCCCTTTTGGCCAACTGAATAGATGCGCAGAAGTATAGAACCGCAGAGCCATCTTTTCCGATTTATTATAGTGAGTTATAGCAGTGAGTTATTATAACTCACGTTGTTCGTTAATAGATACTATTAATTTCTCAAAAGCAGTTGAATAATGGAGATGTAATTCAATAGGAGTAGATAATAGTATATTATTCAACGAGCGGTAATGTAGGTCATAACTCACGCAGATGAAGTTTGCAGCACGAGCCGCAGGCGAGTGCTGTAATTCATCAAGTGAGTTATGACCATTACCGCAAGTTGAATACTATACTTTATCTACGACTTCATCAATAAATACTAAGAAAAAAATACAGACTTAGAATATAGACAGAAGGAACGGGAAATAAACATATGTGCTCGATCCCGTACAAGAGAGATGGAAACTTAGTGTCACCAATCACAATGGAACTAGTTTCGGCTAGCTCGAATCCAGTACAGAGTACGACAACTTTATTGAAAAACCTTAATAGTTGCCTATAAAAATGCGTTAAAATATATCAAAAATCATTCCCTGTAAACGATGACTTAATGATCTTACTCCTACACCAATCTTGAAAACGTTTTCAAACTCCTTTATAATTTTTTGGTCAAGTAATTCTGTATGGTAACATTAGCTGTTTGTCTTTTGGACATGTATACCTATATAATATTTCATCTTCATCATCTGAATTAATCGCTTTCAGCAAAACATTCACAATAATTAGATATCAACTTAATCTGAAAACGTCAAAATTATTAAAGTGACATCCCCTCGGACATTCCTCCCCTCAATAACAATAATGGAATGTTCCCTTTCGGCCAATCGAATAGAAGCAGAGAAGTATAGAAGCACAGATCCATATTTTCCTATTTATTATAGTGAGTTATGGCAGTGAGTTATTATAACTCACGGTGTTTGTTAATAGATACTATTAATTGCTCAAAAGCAGTTGAATAATGAATATATAATTCAATAGGAGTAGATAAAGGTGATTTTTTTATAAAAATGTGTTTTTATTGGTTAGTTCCAGGAATCAGGAATTAATGAGTGAAGAGTTATGAATCCATGGGATTTGTTAATCAAACCAAAGGATGTTGATCTACTAGCTTATGTGAATATCTATCGCATCTATTGATCTGCTGATCGTATAGATCTGAAAACTATCGCAAATACCAAGAATAATTCTAAATTCCCCTCCATACCTATTTTTATGAGTTCTCAACCTCCAGAGAATCGTGGATATTTCCGAATGAAAATCCTCCAATTCCCCCTCCAACAATATTTCGATAACTCCGGATCACCGGGAGGCAAAAACGGTGATCCGAAGGCAGAATAAAACGTCCAGAGATCGTAATCTCGAAAACCGTGCGCTGTGAACTGGGCAAAGTCGATCTCCGCCATCCCGAATTGAACGGCGTTCCAGGGTTTCTTGCAGTTATAAACAAAACCGGGACGTCGATAACCTATCAGATAAATACACCTTTTCATTTCTGGGCCCCTCCGCTGTTCCCATTCTGTGCGGTGAACAAAGAACGCCCTCGAAGAATCTCGGTATTCCAGAGAACAATATCCCTTGATCAAGGAGAGGGGTGGGATAGAAGCCATTTTTGAATGGAAAAACGAAAATAAAAATATGGAGGAATTTTCTTTGGTATTATTCGGGGAAGACGTCATCGGGATGCTGGTTTTGAATTGAGGTTGATGCACCCACTAGATTTAAAGAAGATGAGAGGAAGAAGTAACGGGTGATTTTTTTTCGAGGTATATAACTTTAAGTTGGCAATACTGTTCAAGATGGCGACCGATTTAACAGCTGTCAAGTGATTTATTCTCAGTTTGGTTTGGCAATTAATCTTGAATAGACTCACGCCTGAACAACGCTTGGAAATAGTGTAATTTTATTTCGAAAATAGTGGTTCTGTGCGGAATACGTATCGCGCACTACGTCCATTTTATTTTGTTTAGCGATGAAGCGCACTTCTGGTTGAATGGCTACGTCAACAAACAAAACTGCCGCAGTTGGAGTGAAGCTAATCCTCAAGTGTATGTCAAAACACCGTTACATCCAGAAAAACTGACTGTTTGGTGCGCTTTATGGGCTGATGGAATCATTGGTCCGTAATTCTTCGAAAACGATGATGGCCAGAACGTTACAGTCAATGATGATCGGTATAGAGCCATGATTACTAACTTTTTCATTCCTGAATTGAACAACCATGATGTCCAGGAGCTGTGGTTCCAACAAGACAGCGCAACATGTCACACAGCTCGTGCCACAATCGATTTATTGAAAGACACGTTTGGTGACCGCCTAATTTCACGTTTTGTTCGGACCTGTGAATTGGCCTACAAGATCTTGTGATTTAACACCGCTAGACTACTTTCTGTGGGGCTTTGTAAAGTCATTGGTCTATGCGGATAAGTCACAAACCCTTGACCATTAGGAAGACAACATTCGCCGTGTTATTGCCGATATACGGCTACAAATGTTGGAAAAAGTCATCGAAAATTGGACTTCCAGATTGGACTACATCCGAGCCAGCCGTGGCGGTCATATGCCAGAAATCATAATTAAAATGTAATGCCACAAGATTATCTTGCGGATAAATAAAATTCATGTCAATCGAAGAATCCATCATTGTTTTATTGCAATTTAAAGTTCTATAGCTTTAAAAAAAACACCCTTCAGTATCTATGTGTCACTTCACTTTTAAGTCCACCTAATTCACAAAAAATTATTAAATATCAACTAAACAATATCAGCTATGTTTACTAATTTCTACGGTGAGTGTCCTCCTGAACAAAGTTTTTGAGGTCGACAAATTTTTACATAGTTAGATCCTTAACTTTCATTCCCGAAAATAACGAGCCAAAATGAAATACCCGTCCCCCTTTGTTCCAGAGCATCTCTTGTAGCGTGAAATTCCCCTTTCGCGATGATTGTTTCCTTTCACTCTCCCTAAATAATGCATGTATAATGAGGATAGTTCCATTCCGTAATTAGATTTCAGTTTTGTGCCTACTCCCCGGCGAATTCCCGTAACAATGCAGGGACGAGACTTAAACAGGATGAAACTCGCGAAAACGCTCTCTGGAAGTTTCCTCCAAGAAAGTTGCAACCCCCACAGGAGGATCGACCTGAATCACCCCCCAGCTAATTAAATATTACTCCTGGTTATTCAGAATTTTCTTATCTGAGCCCGATTGAACCGCCCCCTGTTAGACTTCGATAGCGTAATTTATTGATATTGTGGCTCGGAGCTCTCTTTGATGTTCGCCGCCGCAGAAGATCTCGTTTCGAAAAGTCGCGAATTGATTGGAGCTTGGCTAGTTTTTGTTTTTCCGCGAGTTGAACGTTTCGTTTGCCTGTTAGTTTTGAGCTTTGAGAGACTGAATACTTTCGAGAATTTAACACCTGAACTTTTTTTTTGTTTTTTATGGTTTCGAGCATGCCATCAAAATTGAATTTTGCATGAAGCTTGAATTATTTTTACATAACATGTGCTATGTTCCATTTCGACAGCTATCTTTACGAAACTCCTAGTCTGATTTTGCCCATTGATTCAGGCTTCTAAATTTTCCGTTCGAAAAAGATAGACAGAATCGAATTTGAGTCGAACCTTATTTTTTCAGACTATCCCCGACTAAAAATCAAAAATTGCAGACGTTCTGTCAGAGGATAGAGCGTTGAAGTAGATTTTGAGTTTGGGATCAATTTCATAAACAATATGAAGAGACAATAAAATTCAAAAACGAGATTTATTCAGATATATTACATTCTTCTCATATAAAAATTGTTTACATCTCTATCAGTTTAGAGCAATTCGATAACAAACGGGGTATAAAGATTAAACTTAATTTAGAAATGAGCTTCCTCGATAAATTGCTTATTTAAAATATTACCAGAGATTGTGTAGCCTTGAATGCGCTATATTTTTATTTTATTTATCCATTTATTTATCTATCGATATTTGTTCATATTTCTTCCTCCAGTATTTAATCAGTAACTTTTTTTATAATTTAAACAAACGGTGTTTATAGGCAACGTAATTCCAATCATAATAGTCTTTTTGGGTCGAAATTGTGCTTAATATTCGTTATATATACATAATGTTTTTCACTATAAAAATAAAATAGCCCTTATCATTAAATTTTTGAAGCACATTTTTTAATTTTACATTCACAGTTAAATTCTGCGAAAAAGTATATACTTTTGTGGGTTGTAATTTGTTTATTTTTATTTTTTTATGCGTGCCTTACGATTTGATTGTACTTCAGAAACTGTTTCTCGTTATATTTTTTGCTTCAATTAACTTATTTATTCATTTATTACTACAATTTCAAAGTATTTTCAGAGGTGATATCAGATTAAGTATCTTGATCAAATCTTTCTATTCGCACCAAATTTTATGTTCAAAATTAACTTCATTTTGGTATTGAAGTGAAGACGATGCTTTTTTACTACTTGAAAGTTTCATATTTTTGCCTATAATTTATGAAATAATGTACTGACCGCACAACTGCAAGCATTTTCGTAATCTACATAGTCGAATCAATCAATAAAATGACACAATATTTCCATGAAAGAACTTTTATTTTTCAAAAAATTTTTAAGGGTCAGGTATAGAAAATTTTACGAAAATTTTTGGACAAAAAATTTTTCAGGTGAGATCGAAATTCGGCTAATCAGAGATCGTAAATTATGGCATCGCTCACCGCTTCTTCGTAGAACTTCCGATTTTGAGGGAATTTGAACTCGAAATTTGGGAAAAAAATGAATTTGCCTCTAAAAATCGTTATATCTCCTGAATTATTCGTCACAGATCCCTCAAATAAAAACGTTTTCAAACTTCAAGTTCCGCTCTGAAACATAGTGAAGTTTCAAGTGCGTAGCCCATGGCCAGAAGATGTGGCAGCTTAGGGAAAATTATCAATTTTTTCTTTGAAAGTTTCATATTTTTGCCTATAATTTATGAAATAATGTACTGACCACACAACTGCAAGCATTTTCGTAATCTACATAGTCGAATCAATCAATAAAATGACACAATATTCCCATGAAAGAACTTTTATTTTTCAAAAAATTTTTAAGGGTCAGGTATAGAAAATTTTGCGAAAATTTTTGGACAAAAAATTTTTCAGGTGAGATCGAAATTCGACTAATCAGAGATCGTAAATTATGGCATCGCTCACTGATTCTTCGTAGAGCTCCCGGTTTTGGGGGAATTTGAACTCGAAATTTGGGAAAAAATTGAATTTGCCTCTAAAAATCGTTATATCTCCTGAATTATTCGTCACAGATCCCTCAAATAAAAACGTTTTCAAACTTCAAGTTCCGCTCTAAAACATAGTGGAGTTTCAAGTGCGTAGCCCATGGCCAGAAGAAGTGGCAGCTTCGGGAAAATTATCAATTTTTTCTTTGAAAGTTTCATATTTTTGCCTATAATTTATGAAATTATGTACTGACCGCACAACTGCAAGCATTTTCGTAATCTACATAGCCGAATCAATCAATAAAATGACACAATATTCCCATGAAAGAACTTTTATTTTTCAAAAAATTTTTAAGGGTCAGGTATAGAAAATTTTACGAAAATTTTTGGGCCAAAAATGTTTCAGGTGAGATCGAAATTCGGCTAATCAGAGATAGTAAATTATGGCATCGCTCACCGATTCTTCGTAGAGCTCCCGGTTTTGGGGGAATTTGAACTCGAAATTTGGGAAAAAATTGAATTTGCCTCTAAAAATCGTTATATTTCCTGAATTATTCGTCACAGATCCCTCAAATAAAAACGTTTTCAAACTTCAAGTTCCGCTCTAAAACATAGTGGAGTTTCAAGTGCGTAGCCCATGGCCAGAAGAAGTGGCAGCTTCGGGAAAATTATCAATTTTTTCTTTGAAAGTTTCATAATTTTGCCTATAATTTATGAAATAATGTACTGACCGCACAACTGCAAGCATTTTCGTAATCTACATAGTCGAATCAATCAATAAAATGACACAATATTCCCATGAAAGAACTTTTATTTTTCAAAAAATTTTTAAGGGTCAGGTATAGAAAATTTTACGGAAATTTTTGGACAAAAAATTTTTCAGGTGAGATCGAAATTCGGCTAATCAGAGATCGTTAATTATGGCATCGCTCATCGATTCTTCGTAGAGCTCCCGGTTTTGGGGGAATTTGAACTCGAAATTTGGGAAAAAATTGAATTTGCCTCTAAAAATCGTTATATCTCCTGAATTATTCGTCACAGATCCCTCAAATAAAAACGTTTTCAAACTTCAAGTTCCGCTCTAAAACATAGTGGAGTTTCAAGTGCGTAGCCCATGGCCAGAAGAAGTGGCAGCTTCGGGAAAATTATCAATTTTTTCTTTGAAAGTTTCATAATTTTGCCTATAATTTATGAAATAATGTACTGACCGCACAACTGCGAGCATTTTCGTAATCTACATAGTCGAATCAATCAATAAAATGACACAATATTCCCATGAAAGAACTTTTATTTTTCAAAAAATTTTTAAGGGTCAGGTATAGAAAATTTTACGGAAATTTTTGGACAAAAATTTTTCAGGTGAGATCGAAATTCGGCTAATCAGAGATCGTTAATTATGGCATCGCTCATCGATTCTTTGTAGAGCTCCCGGTTTTGGGGGAATTTGAACTCGAAATTTGGGAAAAAATTGAATTTGCCTCTAAAAATCGTTATATCTCCTGAATTATTCGTCACAGATCCCTCAAATAAAAACTTTTTCAAACTTCAAGTTCCGCTCTAAAACATAGTGGAGTTTCAAGTGCGTAGCCCATGGCCAGAAGAAGTGGCAGCTTCGGGAAAATTATCAATTTTTTCTTTGAAAGTTTCATATTTTTGCCTATAATTTATGAAATAATGTACTGACCGCACAACTGCAAGCATTTTCGTAATCTACATAGTCGAATCAATCAATAAAATGACACAATATTCCCATGAAAGAACTTTTATTTTTCAAAAAATTTATAAGGGTCAGGTATAGAAAATTTTACGAAAATTTTTGGACAAAAAATTTTTCAGGTGAGATCGAAATTCGGCTGATCAGAGATCGTAAATTATGGCATCGCTCACCGATTCTTCGTAGAACTCCCGGTTTTGGGGGAATTTGAACTCGAAATTTGGGAAAAAATTGAATTTGCCTCTAAAAATCGTTATATCTCCTGAATTATTCGTCACAGATCCCTCAAATAAAAACGTTTTCAAACTTCAAGTTCCGCTCTAAAACATAGTGGAGTTTCAATTGCGTAGCCCATGGCCAGAAGAAGTGGCAGCTTCGGAAAAATTATCAATTTTTTCTTTGAAAGTTTCATATTTTTGCCTATAATTTATGAAATAATGTACTGACCGCCCAACTGCAAGCATTTTCGTAATCTACATAGTCGAATCAATCAATAAAATGACACAATATTCCCATGAAAGAACTTTTATTTTTAAAAAAATTTTTAAGGGTCAGGTATAGAAAATTTTACAAAAATTTTTGGACAAAAAATTTTTCAGGTGAGATCGAAATTCGGCTAATCAGAGATCGTAAATTATGGCATCGCTCACCGATTCTTCGTAGAGCTCCCGGTTTTGGGGGAATTTGAACTCGAAATTTGGGAAAAAATTTAATTTGCCTCTAAAAATCGTTATATCTCCTGAATTTATCGTCACAGATTCCTCAAATAAAAACGTTTTCAAACTTCAAGTTCCGCTCTAAAACATAGTGGAGTTTCAAGTGCGTAGCCCAAGGCCAGAAGAAGTGGCAGCTTCGGGAAAATTATCAATTTTTTCTTTGAAAGTTTCATAATTTTGCCTATAATTTATGAAATAATGTACTGACCGCACAACTGCGAGCATTTTCGTAATCTACATAGTCGAATCAATCAATAAAATGACACAATATTCCCATGAAAGAACTTTTATTTTTCAAAAAATTTTTAAGGGTCAGGTATAGAAAATTTTACGAAAATTTTTGGACAAAAAATTTTTCAGGTGAGATCGAAATTCGGCTAATCAGAGATCGTAAATTATGGCATCGCTCACCGATTCTTCGTAGAGCTCCCGGTTTTGGGGGAATTTGAACTCGAAATTTGGGAAAAAATTGAATTTGCCTCTAAAAATCGTTATATCTCCTGAATAATTCGTCACAGATCCCTCAAATAAAAACGTTTTCAAACTTCAAGTTCCGCTCTAAAACATAGTGGAGTTTCAAGTGCGTAGCCCATGGCCAGAAGAAGTGCCAGCTTCGGGAAAATTATCAATTTTTTCTTTGAAAGTTTCATATTTTTGCCTATAATTTATGAAATAATGTACTGACCGCACAACTGCAAGCATTTTCGTAATCTACATAGTCGAATCAATCAATAAAATAACACAATATTCCCATGAATGAACTTTTATTTCTCAAAAAACTTTATTCAGGATGAGGGCAGTTACCTTCCGTTGAAAGTTTGTCACAGAGCTTGTAGGACACACTATAAATGATATGGCGAATTTTTATTTACATCATACATTCATTACATAACACCTTCCATTGTTCATTCATTATATCCTCTCACTTCCTCCCATATGCTCCGTTTATGCTCTTCAGGAAAACATGTTGATAATCATCAGAGAGCTGGGGTGCGAGGGTTGACAAAATTATCGCTGGGTTGTCTAAATACGTTGGGGCAACGGTTGAGCTGAAACCTGGCGCTCCCTGATTGACTATTTGGACTTTATTATGCGGAATGATCTGAAACCGATGAGAGGACTGGGGTTGATTCTGATGGCTCTGGGATTGTGAAGCATCGACGTAGTCCAGGTTTGAATATTGTTGAATTCTGTTGGAAATGTGAGAAGTTTGTGTCGGTTGGTAGGCTTGGTATGTGGGTTGAGTAACTGAAAGCATATTGAAGAGGATTAGATATAATGTGAATTGTTTTGTAGTTCGGTATGAACTACTAGGTGGTACAAGACAATGTGACGTTTTTTAAATGATCGTTACTGAGTTGATTTTTGTCAAATATGAATTCATTCACACAGAAATATTGGACCTTATAAAGGATGTTTTTTTTAGAGCTATAGAACTTTAAATTGCAATAAAACTACGATGGATTATTCGATTGACATGAATTTTATTTATCCGCAAGATAATCTTGTGGCATTACATTTTAAATATGATTTCTGGCATATGACCGCCACGGCTGCCTCGGATGTAGTCCAATCTGGACGTCCAATTTTCGATGACTTTTTGCAACATTTGTGGCCGTATATCGGCAATAACACGGCGAATGTTGTCTTCCAAATGGTCAAGGTTTTGTGGCTTATCCGCATAGACCAATGACTTTACATAGCCACACAGAAAGTAGTCTAGCGGTGTTAAATCACAAGATCTTGGAGGCCGATTCACAGGTCCGAAACGTGAAATTAGGCGGCCACCAAACGTGTCTGTCAATAAATCGATTGTGGCACGAGCTGTGTGACATGTTGCGCCGTCTTGTTGGAACCACAGCTCCTAGACATCATGGTTGTTCAATTCAGGAATGAAAAAGTTAGTAATCATGACTCTATACCGATCACCATTGACTGTAACGTTCTGGCCATCATCGTTTTTGAAGAAGTACGGACCAATTATTCCACGAGCCCATAAAGCGCACCAAACATTCAGTTTTTCTAACACTGAACACTTATTATGAACGTCTCTTCATTTTTGGGTGCCGTCTTCTAGCTAAGGTTGGCGATGAGCAGATTCTTCCCTAGATTGTACCTTATTAATCTAGGTCAGTCCACTCTTTTATGTTCTATCTTTGGCCTTACAAAACTCCAAGAACGGTCAATTGTACTGAACATTCATCAAAACGTGATAATTATTGACTCTTTGAAGTCTATCTGACCTCTTTCAGTCATGTCAGTGGTCTTATGGACAACGGGATGCTTTACCGATGCAATTTTCGCTCTGCAGCATAATGTTTCGATAATTACTGCCATAAGAAATTCTATGATTGAAACAAATATTCAATGAAACAACTGAAAAACTCACCTGCAAAAAACAGCCTTGGCGATCCCTTAGACACCTGTGCTTGATCCACCCTCCCATCGCCCTGCTCATAATCGTAATCCTCTATATGGTTCTCATGTATGGGAGTAGAGGGCGTTGTCTTCAATCTTAACTCGATACCTTCCCGTTCAAACGAATACCTTCCATCTCCACGTCCGTACGATCCAAACTTGCTTACCCCCACCGCTCCGACATTACTCCTCTGTTGTGGTTCCCTCTCCGAGACGTCGCCCTCCTGATATTTAACGTCTGCTTTGTAGCCGTTTTTATCTGCGGTGTATGACACAATTTGAACCCTGCCGTCTGGCAATTTCACTCGGTATTCACCGCTCGTGGCCTTCTCGTTCTGGGACTGCGTGTGGGAGAAGTCGTCTCCTGTTAAATGGTCCACCACTTTGTAGGAGAACGCGTAGTTCTTTTGTTCCTGTGTGTGAGAAATGGCAAGATATGAAATTCGGGCAGGGGAGATAAAGCGAGGTGACGTGTGGGTAGGGGGGGGAAATAGGAGGGGATAACGATGTGAGAATGGATGACAGGATGTAGGACGAATGTCAACCTGCAAATCCTCTCGCTGGAGGTGGGAAAGGGGGGTTGGAAGGGTTTATTTTACTTGGGGGGGTTTATGGGATATTCTCTTGAGGGGAATTATAGAAAAGGAAGTTGTAACTGACTGAGATAGGCTTTAAAAAAAAATTGTAAAACGCTGACATCAAGTCAGGAGATTCGTGTGCCCTTCTAAATACACTGCGCAAAAAAATTAACGCACATTATGGAAATCACAAATTTATTCTACAACTGAAGGTGTTCTCAATGATAATTCTTTTTATCAGAATTATGCATGCATATGTTATCCACTTTCAACGTTTTTCTTCAATACAGATGTTTTTTCCCAGCAGGAATAAAAAAAGATGAGATTATCAGATTTTGAATGTATTGGCTCCATTCTGAAATCAGTTGTTGTCGATCAATTCTAGTGATCAATAGTTTTTCTTTCGTTTGATTTTCTACACTCGATCGCTATGCAACGCAAAACATGCAATTTGACCCAAAAGGAATATGCCCAAGCGGTAGTTTTGTGAGAAGAAGGGTGGACATACACAAGAATTGGAGAATGATTTTGGAGTTTCCCATACAAGTATGTCCAGAATGTTGCAGCGATTCAGGGAGACAGGTATGAATGTCCGAAGACCAGTACATATCTCGATCAATTCTAGAACAACTGATTTCAGAGTGGAGCCAATACATTCAAAATCTGTTAATCTCATCTTTTATTATTCCTGCTGGGAAAAAACATCTGTATTCAAGAAAAACGTTGAAAGTGGATAACATATGCATGCATAATTCTGATAAAAATAATTATCATTGAGAACACCTTCAGTTGTAGAATACATTTGAGGTTTCCATAATGTGCATTAATTTCTTTGCGCAGTGTATATCTGGTGGTGCCATCTGGGTGTCAAGCCTGGGACGTATTGAGTTAAATGTATCTATATAACAAAAATTCCCCCTGATTATTTCGTATATATCAACCCTCACATCCATTTTACATATTCATCCAAATCTTTCAACACGAAAAAACCGTGAAACTCGGTAAACACGAAGACAAGACGACTATACCCAAATTGTCCTCGCCATTATCACAATTAAAATCCTCGTTGAGCGCCCATCATATCCGGAATTTTTCACAGTAATCCCCACCCCGCAAATATGCCTCGTTTCCACATTCGTTATCGGGTGAAAATAATTGTTATGAATATTCAAGTGAATCCCGAAAATGCACCCGACAAGTTATAATAAACCGGTGCTTTCGGCGCCATGTTTTTAAATTGGGAGGACAAAAACAGGACCCTGGAACGGTGTTTTCATCAATACGTTCGTTGAAATAATTGAATGCAGGTTCATTGTTTCGGGATAGATTTTATCCGGTTGGTATCGTCGTTCCCGGTTTTGAATGATTTGCGTTTATGATTGTGCATTTCTTCGTTAATTTGGGAACACTGTGGTCTGTGGAATTTTCAATATTTTATTTCCCGACTGTCCTAAGTCTTTGTCAATCTTCTGAAAAACTTAAGACTGGTATGAGTAAGAAGATCAATCGGATTGAGATCTGGACTTCTTGCTGGCCATTCCATTCGAGAGACTTCAACCTCTTCAAGGTACTCCTGATCGATGCGTGCACGATGGGGTCTGGCATTATCGTCCATAAAAATGAAATTTTCACCAATGTATGGGGCAAATGGCACTACATTGTCTTCAAGAATGTTCCTTATATACCTATCAGCATTCATAGCTCCATTATCAACGACCACTAGGTCTGTGCGAGCAGTCAAAGATATTCCACCCCATATCATAATCAATCCTCCCCCGAAACCAGTAGTATTCAGGAAATTGCACTGAGCATATCTTTCATGTGGACGTCTGTATACAAGGGAACGTCGATCACAATGGTAGAGGCAGAATCTAGACTCATCTGTGAAGATAACTCTTTCCCAATCAGCCTCTTCCCAATGGATTTGCTCTCTCGCAAAATCCAAACGCGCCCTTCGATGGGCTGGGGTAAGAGCTGGGCCTCTTGCTGCGACACGAGGCCTTAAATCATATTCTCTGAGGCGATTTCTTATTGTCTGAGTGCTAATTTGCACCCCATGAGTTTGCTCAAGCTGATTTTGAAGGAGGCGAGCGGTTGCAAACCGTTGTCTCAACGAAGAAACTCTCAAGTAACGTTCTTGAATGGTAGTTGTTACCCGTGGTCTACCCTGTCCTGGTCTTCGGACATTCATAGCTGTCTCCCTGAATCGCTGCAACATTCTGGACACACTTGTATGGGAAACTTCAAACCTTTCTGCAATTCTTGTGTATGTCCACCTTTCTTCTCGCAAAACTACCGCTTGGGCACATTCCTCTTTGGTCAAATTGCGTGTTTCGCGTTGCATAGCGATCGAGTGTAGATAATTATCTACAATCAATTCTCTCTCGAATGGAATGTCCAGCAAGAAGTCCAGATCTCAATCCGATTGAGCAGGTTTGGGATAACCTCAATAGAAGGCTGAGAAGTTCAGAAAATCATCCAGCTACTCTTAATGACTTAGGAGTCCAACTCAGAGAAATCTGGGAAGGATTAGATCAGAACATTTTAAGATCACTCATTTTGAGTATGAACCGTCGTTGCCGTGCTGTAATTAACGCAAGGGGTGGAAATACCAAGTATTAAATCACTGTGTATATCAGGCCTCATTTTTCTTCACGTTTTTTTTTGAAGAATACCGAAAGATACTTACATTCAAAGAAGAACCATCATAATCCTCATAATTGGAATGACCCAAAACTTTTTTAGCATGTCCTGCCAACGATTTTGAAATTTGTGGATCGATTTGACTTTCCTGAAAAAAAACTCAAATGAAACGGTCTCACTCCTATTAATGAAACATAAAATTTTTCAATCATATTCATTAATATGTATTAGTATGTATGGTTATTATATGCTTTCCCTAATTATTCCTAGAATTTGTTAATTTATTCTGTTGAGTGTTTTCATATTATTGTATTTCTTTAATTTTATGTATTTAAAAAAAATTCTGTACAAAAGCAATTCATTTGAAATCAGATCCGAGAAGCAACCACTGAATGCACGGCATCTATTACTTTCATAGAGTTTTCTCTTAAAAAAGCTAATAAAGAACCATCTTATGTAATACAAACACCATAGTTTCCTACCACCAGGTTATTATTATTATTTTTTGAACTGGGGTTGTTTTGGTTCGGTAAACCTTCCGGGAACTGCGACCATGCAGATCTTTTGTTCACTACCCTACTCATTCATAGAAACCCAGGGAGGTCGTCAACGACGTTAATAAAATTGACAACCTCCTAAGGGGCCTTGGCCGTTACCTCTCTGGTATCCAGAACCGGCTTACCCATGTGAATGGTTCTTAGGCCAGCCAGCTCAGGACACTTGCATATCAAGTGTTTGGCTGTTTCTGCTTCCGATCCACAGAGCCTGCAAATCTCGTCTGCTGACTTTTCCATATGGTACAAATGATGTTTGTACCGACAGTGCCCCGTCAGCAGTCCCACCATCACCCGAAGCTCGGCTCGCGACAGCTTCCGGAGCTTTTTGGCGTAGGTAGGTGAAATCTTTACGAATTTCTTTGCCTGAACAAGTCTAGGAGTGTTAGTCCAGTGGATTGTCCTGCTGTTCAACTCCCATAGCTGGACTGCAGCTTTATATTGATCCTTTCCTATGCCACAGAAAGGCTCAGGTCCAGCAGGTGTTAACCTTGATGCACTTTTTGCAAGCTCATCAGCTCTTTCATTTCCTTCAACCCCACAGTGCCCTGGTACCCAAAGTACCACCAGTGTTTAAATATATACCTACAATTACTTCCAAAGAAAAGGTGATTATTTTTCAATTTCTCTATTTGTGAAAGACTAAAATTTTTTGAAGAATTTAAAATGACATCATTCAATTGTCTATCAAATATGTAGCCATTTTATAAAAATAATCTTTTCATCACAAATTTACACAAAAAACCATCCCATAAACTCATTTAATGAACTCCCTGTATATAGGACGCTTCCCTGTAACTAACTCATTACACCGCTCTGTTGAATATACCCCATGAAAATATGAATTATACGAAGTTCCGCATTCCTTGTCCGCAATTCATCGTTATTCCACCAGGGGGCGTATTCTGATGGCGAAAAGCCATCATACATATGAGGCCAACTTCACATCGCATTTCCGTTTTCCGCACCTCAAGCGGACCGAATTCAAATTAGTCCGGACTTTAACGTTGTACACGGCGCTGAAATCCGACTTACGGCGTATCAGACGGTCAGATTGGATGCGACACATTTCACATACTCGGATGACCGTTTCATGAATACTTCATGACCCCACCCCGAAGCAACATGAGGTTGGCGTAATCGTCGGTATCGCGATTGCTGCGGAGTTAACGGGGCTGCTTTGTATATACCGGACGTCAATGTGCGGTTCAGTGTATATTTGAGAGTTTTCTATGGAAAGAGAGAAATATATATAGATGTATATTTAGATATATGAATAGAATGAAATAGTGCAGATGTTGTTTTATTTGGAGTGAACATTTTACTTTTGTTGGACGGCTGATTGTCCGACTGTATCACGTGAGGTTCATAAATAAAATGATTTATTTCTTCTTTAAATTGCCTACAAATGACAGTATGGGAAAAAAATGGTGCATTTGATATACAGGGTAAGAACTATTTAGAGGGGCACTAGAGGGAAATCGAAAACCGTTAGCGATACAGATACAAAAAAATTGCCTTATTCAGAGGGTAGTGTTTTGATGTTAACAGATCCAAAATATCTCCAATGATTCCCGAGATATCTCGAAAAAACTGAAAATTGAGATTTTTAACTCATTCGTTTCTGGAGATAACCTCACGAAATTCGGTTTGTGGTCATAATTCAATATAGTGTTATAATAGTGTCGTTAGATTTTTTCTGTTTTCCATTTTTTCATAGATTCGATAGTCAATTCTTTTTTTTTATGGACTTGGTTTTCCTTATGAATTGATAAAAAAAATTACAAATTCAACGATATATCACACTCACTTACAAAAATATCAAGTTCTAGGTAGACAAATTTGAAAAGTTGTTATGTGAAATCATCACGTGACTTTCGCGTCTCTTTCGATATCCCTTTAGTTCCAACCAAATAGTTCCTGTATTCAGAAAAATATGAGATTACAGTTTGAATTGTTGTAAACTGCTGAAGAAGTACTATCATTTGAGTATCTTCTTTACCACATTAAGAGTTAGATGGAATCTGCCTACTGCAAGTTAAACATAGGAAGAGCTGAAGGTATTGTGCAGATATCCATATAAAGAGGAGCACTTCTTAACAAGCTGATTCCTAAATCCTCAAAAAGTTATAGTTGAGGCTTCCATGGAAGCCATTGATCATTGTTGGACACAGTCGAATTCCACATCTAATTTTTCTTCCTCAGAATGGAATTTGACAAAATTATTTTGTCAATGATTCCAATGGAACAGTTGAAACAATTTCACAGGATGAATGGCATTGAAATGTTTACCTTTTTCAGTATCAACCTAACCTAACCTAACCTACAGGTAAAGGGTGTTTTTTTTAGAGCTATAGAACTTTAAATTGCAATAAAACAACGATGGATTATTCGATTGACATGAATTTTATTTATCCCGGCTGACTCGGATGTAGTCCAATCTGGACGTTCAATTTTCGATGACTTTTTCCAACATTTGTGGCCGTATATCGGTAATAACACGGCAATGGCCAAGGGTTTGTGGCTTATCCGCATAGACCAATGACTTTACATAGCCCCACAGAAAGTGGTCTAGCGTGTTAAAACACAAGATCTTGGAGGCCAATTCACAGGTCCAAAACGTGAAATTAGGCGTTCACCAAACGTGTCTTTCAATAAATCGATTTTGGCACGAGCTGTGTGACATGCTGCGCCGTCTTGTTGGAATAACAGCTCCTGGACATCATGGTGGTTCAATTCAGGAATGAAAGAGTTAGTAATCATGGCTCTATACCGATCACCATTGACTGTAACGTTCTGGCCATCATCGTTTTTGAAGAAGTACGCACCAATGATTCCACCAGCTCATAAAGCGAGACAAACAGTCAGTTTTTCTGGATGTAACGGTGTTTCGACATACACTTGAGGATAAGCTTCACTCCAAATGCGGCAGTTTTGTTTGTTGACGTAGCCATTCAACCAGAAGTGCGCTTCATCGCTAAACAAAATAAAATGGACTTAGTGCGCGATACGTATTCCGCACAGATCCATTATTTTCGAAATAAAATTGCACTATTTGTAAGCGTTGTTTAGGAGTGAGTCTATTAATAGTGAATTGCCAAACCAAACTGAGAATAAATCACTTGACAGCTGTTAAATCGGTCGCCATCTTGAACAGAAATGCCAACTTAAAGTTATATACCTCGAAAAAAAAACACCGTTATGAAACTCATGAAAACCTCAAACCCATCCTTTACAAATTAACACAGACACCCGTGTCCCCACCAGCTTCAATCCCCACCACTCTGTAAATATATAAAAACTAATGGCGTTCACTTCGAATTACATTTCAGCGCGAACCGTACTCGTGAACATTCTCACGCCCAAACATGTCCCAATTTTTTTTTCCCTCCGGTGTATCACGTTATAACACATTTTCCTTCTACGAACCGTGCCGAAAGTACGATATTCTTGACTCTCGACATCCAGAATTTGCATTCGACGTAGCCCAACATCAAAGCGGAGCTATCCTTGCTGAAATTTTAATATTCTACACTCATGAATTTTTACTATTAATCTTGAGCATCGCGGTAATCCAATCTCGTTCACACCATTCATGCTCACTGAGGAGGTCCTCAGTGAGAAGTGGATGTACCGCAGGATACTAAGAGTATCGTGGACAGAGAAAGTAACGAATGTGGAGATCTTGCGGAGAATGCAGAAAGAGAAAGAATTGGTACTGACTATTGAAAAAACTGCAAACTGCAATACCTGGGACATATTATGAAGACAGATAGAAACCAGTTGCAAAAGCTTATTGTCCAGGGAGAGATAATGGGCAAAAGATCAATAGGAAGAAAAAGATACTCATGGTTGAAGAAGAATGGTACAATTGCAACAACTGCTAATTGTTCAAATCTGCAGTATCGAGAATAGGCATAGCTTTGATAGTAGCCAAACTTCGGAACTTTTGGATGAAAGAAATGTTTCGTTCGGGGGCTACTGGTGGTCTTGGAAATCAGGATTGATTCCTGGATTTTCATTATCACAAATTGTTACCTTGAAGCAGTTTAACTGAGGATCTCTAAAGCCCTGGGAAGTGAGCCCTCGATTCTACAGACCGAGATAACGGCTGTTTATGTATGCGCCCAGGAGTGTCTCAAAATGAACCTCAAGGGGGCGCATATCGGACAGCCAAACCACGCTGAGATCCCTGGAATCGTGTTGTCAGGGTTCTTTGCTGACTTGGGAGTGCCGTATCACCATAAAGCAACAGGCCAGAGGAAATAAGGTGACTCTACTATGGGTACAAGGGCACTGTGAGGTTGAAGGAAATGAAAGAACGGATGAACTTGCAAAAAGTGCATCAAGGTTAAGATCTGCTGGACCTGACCTTTTCTGTGGGATAGGAAAAGACCTATATAAAGCTGCGGTCCAGCTATGGGAGTTGAATAACAGGATAATCCACTGGACTAACACTCCTGGACTTGCTCAGGCAAAGAAATTCGTGAAGATTTCACCTACCTACGCCAAAAAGCTCCTGAAGCTGTCGCGAGCCGAGCTTCGGGTAATGGTGGGACTGATGACGGGGCACTGTCGGTACAAACATCATTTGTACCGTATAGGAAAGTCAGCAGACGAGATTTGCAGGCTCTGTGGATCGGAAGCAGAAACAGCCGAACACTTGATATGCAAGTGTCCGGAGCTGGCTGGCCTAAGAACCATTCACATGGGTAAGCCGGTCCTGGATACCAGAGAGATAACGACCAAGGCCCCTAAGGAGGTTGTCAATTTTATTAACGTCTTTGACGACCTCCCTGGGTTTGTATGAATGAGTAGGATAGTGAACAAAAGATCTGCATGGTTGCAGTTCCCGGAAGGCTTACCGAACCAAAATGACCCCAGTTCAAATAATAATAATAATAATACCTTGAAGCAGTAAAGAGAGCTGAAGTTTCGAGTTGCTTTTGAAGAGGCAAAATTGTTTTCTGACAAGAAACACTTGAAGACTAGCAGTTGAAGGAAGCCCTATGGAGACCACAACGGTTACAAGATCATATCCTTTCTTCATGAAATTTTCCATGGCCAATTCGCACTTTTGTGGTGTATGTCTTCGATAACTTCATGAATCCCATATTTAAAGGCTTGACTCGAATGTGGAGCATTAGCATTGACCTAAACTTTCACATGGCACCAAAGAAAGAAGTCTAAAGGTGTTGAATCACAAGATCTCAGCGTACAATTGTGATAACCACTACGAAAAATAACACTGAAAAGAAACTTTTGTTGGAAAATTGAATATTGTGAATATTTTTTGAGTAGTAGAGTGGAAAAATAACACCAATCATTTCGCTTGTAGAAGAGCTCAAGAGAATCTCTCATTCCTGAGGTGCCATTGCACTGATGTGTTCTTTGTTCAATAACAATAACAATAACAATAACAATAAATTTATTTCAGAAATCTTGTACATAGAATCTGGTACAAAGAAAAGAAATACGTCAGTTAAAGAAAACAAAATCAAATATTCTTACAAAAAAAATCGAATTCTTTCATAGAATAGGGTTCACATTCAATAATAAGTGATTGAATCTCTTTTTTGAATAATTTAAGTTCCATATTATGAAATTTTCTAGGTAATAAATTAAACAATTTCAAACATACATAAGGTACATTAGACTCCGTTATACTCAGATGATGAGAAGGGTATAGGAAATGTGAGTTTTGTCTAGTTCTATTGATGTTTTTAAAATTCACAAAATAACTTGGATTCTTACATAAAAATAATAAACATCTATATATATATATATATATATATATATATATATATATATATACCTCTAACAGTCATCAGTTTGTTCGATCTGAAGACACCTCGACAAGATTCCCTGTAAGATAGGGTGAACATTATTCTTAAAGCTTGTTTCTGTAAAACAAATAATTCTTGAAGGCCATTGGTACCTCCCCAAATAATTATTCCATAATTTATTATGGATATGAAGTTCGAAAAATACAAATTTATTAATATAGAGATATCAACCAGAGATTTCAATACTCTCAACGTGTAATTAGCAGATCTTAAACGATTTGAGATATGTTCAATGTGTTGACTCCACTTCAAACCTCTATCCAGCCACACACCCAAAAACTTTACACAGTTATTGACCGAGATTTCTGAACTTCCTACATTTATCTTCTCTGGAATGGTCAAATTTGATCTATCTGTGGTGAAAAAAACACATTCCGTTTTTTCGATATTCAACTTGAGCCGGTTCTCAGTGAACCACAATTCCATTCTCTGCATTTCTCTGTTAGAATCGCATATAAGTTGTCCAACATTTTTTGATTTAATAATTTTATTGGTATCATCCACATACATATATAAATTTTGAGAGCTCATATCATTACCTGGCAGGTCATTGACATAGATCACAAATAGCAGAGATCCCAGTATGCTACCCTGAGGAACTCCATCTCGTGATACTACCTCACACGATTCAATCACTTCTGCTTCTATCTCCAAAGCAACACGTTGTCTACGATCTTCCAAATAACTCTTGATCAGCAGCAGTTGATTGTCTCTGATACCATAGCTTTCTAATTTATCCAAGAGAATTTCGTGCTTGACGCAATCAAAGGCTTTGGACAGGTCAAGAAAAAGCCCACATGTTGTTTCACCTCTCTCAAAACCCCCCACAATGCTCTCCACAAGCTCAAACATAGCTGTCTCCGTACTTCTGTTCTTGATGAATCCATGTTGTGATGTGTTGAAAATTCCAAATTTACTGAAAAACTTTACCATTCTATCTGCCAACAATTTTTCGAAGATCTTAGAAAAAGTTGACAAGTGATTGATAGGTCTATAATTTATTATTTCTTCGTGGTTGCCTTTTTTGAATAAAGGTTTAATTATAGAAACTTTTAGAGCATCCGGAAAAATACCCACTGTAAAAGATCGGTTGATTATATAGCATAATGGTTCAACAATTAAACTTGCAGATCTTTGGATTAGGTTGAGTGGAATGCCATCATATCCAAAAGCTTTTTTATTTCTAATCCTATTTATTGTTTTCATTATTTCCTCTGATGATATCTCGAACATAAAGAAGGACTTAGAAAATCAAGTTCAAGACTTGTTTGAATTTTTCTCTCGTAATCGATAGCTGATACGACAAGACCACAAGAGACCAAAAGTATAGTATTGGACCAAAATTTCTTTTTTCATCAAACGAAAATTTTGGAGGAGAGAAGCGGGCACTATTCCAGAACAAATATAACTGATTTAATCTTACACCACCCTGCACAACAACAAACCAAAAAAAACCCTCCACGCCCAGATTTTGTTTATCCCGCCATCCGTATAAGTTTTGGCAGTTTCCACTCCCAACATCACAAAACGAAGATCTCATCTTCCGTAATAATTCACTGAATTTCATGCTAACTCACAACATACCCTTTTTAGATAATGCATCCTTACTTCCCGTTCTTTTTCGCATTAAATTTTCATTAGGGCTGTCGCGACATAACACGAAGTTATGTATATTTTATTTCTACACGAATCTCGCATTCTGGAACGATTTGGAATACGGCGGAGACATTGGAGTTGACGTGAAATCATGACGTGAGGCATTTGGGCGTTAGGGTAGATTTGGCTGAGTGGCGTGTTAGATTCTTACCGCCTACAGGGTGTAGCTGGTTTTACCGTTCGTCTCGGAGTCGAAGAATTAATATTTCTTCCCTATTTCAGTATCGTAATGAGTTCAATACAGTTCTGAAAACAGTGCTTTAATGAACTCATTACAGCATCGTTTTCAGTTATATTTTTCGTTTTGTGGTTGTCTACAGGGTGGCCACTTTTTCAATGGGATTGTATTGGTAACTTTTTAACCATAAGAGTTAGGAGGTCGGTCCAATGGAGAAAAAGTTGTATGCATAGAAGCATTATCAAGCAGTTCAAACAAATCGAGATTATCAGGGCCGGTTTTCGAGATATCACAAGAAAAGTAAATTATGTCATTTTGATTTTCCTTTTTTTCCCACTTCATTTCAAATATTATAAAAAAATGTTACAGGAATTTTTTATTCGACAGTAAATTATTTTCAATTTAACGTAATCAGATTTCGTATCCAACGTTTCGTACTCTCTGGGCCACCCTCCACCTAATTTTCTTCAATACGGACCTGCATATTTTATGACATTTTTCGAAATAACTTTTAACGCTGAATTCAACGATATATCATACAATGTCATTCGAAGTTGATTTTCAGAAGATTTTGAACCTCATCCAAAATTAATGATGTGTATGTAAGAAAAAACAAGTATTTTAACGATATCAATGTTCTGACCCAAATTCAATCGAACCCAGAAAAAAAATCGAGAACTGAGGCCAGTCAATGGAATTTTTCAAAAACTGCTCTTAATAAAATAGTCAAGAGACGCGAATACAATGATTTTGAATTTGAATACCAAGCCTTGCAAAAATTATATCGTAATGCTCTCAAAATAAATTTCGATTCTGTAATTTGTTTCACCGGAACAAATAACAAATACAACAATAGTGATACCTCGCGAGAAAATTGAGAATGGTTTGGAAGGTATTCAAGGATACCAAACAAGCAAATGTATAAGAAGTATCGGTTCCAGAACCGTAAAGTGCATTTTACAAAATGGTGGACATTTCCAACACTTACTTCATTAATTTTCATTTACTTTCGAATAATCATCTGATTTTTCTTTCATTAAATGATACTTTCGTTTAATTATTATGAATTGAAATATTTAAATGATTATCATAAAAGAAGAACCAAGAAACCAGTAAACTGGTTTCTTGCTTTGATTCTAATATGTTCCATTTAGTTCAAGATGGGTAAGTTGATTTTCTTATCGAAATTTATTGCATATTGCATGTTGTTAATTAAACTAAATGAAGGTAATACAGATCCGACCCGAAGAAAATTGGATAAGGGTCAAAATCACCTGAAAATCCACTTTGAATGACATTGTATGATATATCGTTGAATTCCGCGTTAAAAGTTATTTCGAAAAATGTCATAAAATATGCAGTTCCGTATTGAAAAAAATGAGGTTGAGGGTAGCCCAGAGAGTACGAAACGTTGGATACGAAATCTGATTACGTCAAACTGAGGATAATTTACTGTCAAATAAAAAATTCCTGTAACATTTTTCGATGATATTTGAAATGAAGTGGGAAAAAAAGAAAAATCAAAATGACATAATTTACTTTTCTTATGATATATCGAAAACCGGCCCTGATAATCTCGATTTGTTTGAACTGCTTGATAATGTTTCTATGCATGCAACTTTTTGTCCATTTGACCGACCTTCTAACTCTCATGGTTTAAAAGTTACCAATACAATCCCATTGAAAAAGTGGCCACCCTGTATACTGACTTCCAATCCTATAGAATTTCAAAAAACGTCAATAATTGTCAATATAATATAATTTGGTTAAAGTGGAATGATTTGCAACATTATTTGCAATTTCTCTTAATTCTGTAGGTGTTAAATCGATTGCGTCAGACATAATTCACGAATTTAATGCGTAATAATAAATTATTTCAAAATTCAAAACGTACGATTCAAATTCATATTCCGTAAACTGCCAATGTCCGTGACAATCACACCAACTACCAAGAGACAATACAAATATCACTAGGATGTATAATCTGAATTTCGTCTAATACTCAGTGCAGAAGGCAATTCCAACACTCATGCGTTCGAAAACTCGCTCGTTTTCGAATTCCGCATTCGTGTTGGAATAGGAGCCCATTCTGCAACTTGTTTTAGAATATACTATCATACACTTATCTTCAACAAAAAAATTTATTTATTATTTTCTTCTCTTTTGAAGCCTTAGTTACATCTACATTCTTGGCAGCATCTTTTGCTCTCTTAGCACGAATTCCTATCAATCCAGTATGAACGGAATAATACCTATATAATACTTTCAGGGTGTTCCTTAATTAGAGGTTGGAGGTACAAACGAAAATGGTAGATTCCTCGGATCATTTTAAGAAAAGAAGTCGTATGAACATGGGCCCCCAAAAGCTCTGTATTCGGGATACAGAGTGAAATAATTTCAAGTTTTTTTCTCATAGTGCCTTCACTTCACAATATATTCAACGTAAATTTGGTATAGATATTTCAATTTACCCTTCCAGTATCTGGAAAAGCTTCAAGGAAGTTACTTCCTACAAGTCTTTCGTCCAAAGCCATTTTTCTTGCTCCTCGTCACAGAATCTGTACTAGTCGTTTTCTGATAGATTCATTCTCAGAAAGTGCCTTCTGAGGCGGCAATGCACCTGTGAGGAGGTGTAACATTTTCTTGCTGAGATCCAGATGACCAGGTGATCAGGAGTTGCTTCTCCCTCTGCAGTCTACACAGTTTGCCCTCTCGCCTCTCGCTGATAACTATATTCCCATTAGGTGCTTCCTGAGAGGACAATGCCCTGTAAGGAATCTAGTGAGGAGGTGTAGCATATTCTTGCTGAGATCCAGATACTTCTTGGATAACTCAGAATCAAAGTCTCGAAGAATCTTCTTGGAATGATCCAAACCCAGGAAGATTCCGCAAGGGTGTTCCTCTTTCGGTTTTTTTCCTCCTCCTGAAACTAAGTCTTGTAGCTACATTTACTTAAACCACAAAAAAGTTTAGGCACAATGAAAGGAGTGCTCCTCCTCTGCCAGAAAAGTGGCATAGTAATGTTCTGAAAGTAGCTCGATGACAACTACAGGCATAACTGAAGATTAGCCTTCAGTAGGAGTTTTGCATAACTTTCTGGAGAGTGAAAGAAGTTATTTAGGCAATTTCGTCCTGAATTCCAATCTTTACCTCAGCTTTGATTTGATACAACAAATAGAATCGAAGAAACTCAAATCTGGACATCGCAAGGGTCAAAGCAATTTCTACGTTGGCTTGCAATGGCACACCATTCTGTGACCAGGTGATCAGGAGTTACTCCTCCCTCCCCACAGACTCTCCACTTGCCAGTTCATGATAACCCTATTCCTATTAGATGCTCCCCGAGACGCCCACACCCTGTGAGGAAGCCAGTGACCTCTCACGTACCCGACATGAACTTCAAAAGACGACGGTTCTCCTCTCACAGCCACCCACGCAAAGGTATTAAATCCACCCCGTTTATTTCATATCCAATCTAGTCTACCCCGGCAGTAAAAATCCGACGTTCTCGAAACATCACGATCGAAACGGGGTGTATTGTCGTAAAAGCACAGACGCCGAATGACAAAATATCATATTGCGTTCTTATCGAGTCTATGACGGCGATTCGGCCGACTCGATTTGAATGCGAGAATGTTCGTCGAATTTACGACGGCGTTTAGGGATGAATCCGCTCAGGTTTTATTGTCGTAGAGATGGCGCTGGATGTGCCTCTACGAGTGCATCAGAGGTGAATTCTTTCGCAGGTAGCCTACGCTTTCCAGGAGGTTGAAATTCTATGGTTATCTTGTAATAAGGAAGTCACAGTTCGATATCAATAGTAATTTCATAGTTTGCTGAAAACAAGTTATTTAATAAATAAAAATGGCTGATACTTGGTAACGAATGACGAAAATACAAAAAGTAAAAAATGTGTAGGCTTGGTTAATCGATCGTCTAGAGGTATCATTCGATTACCTGGCCTTTCGTCTTCTTCTGCGTGACTTTGTTCGGGTTTGTAATATTTAAACTCTTTTTAATTATTTACAAAGCCACACTTATACAGTACAAACTCAGTATTGAGAAGATCCTAATTACGTCTTAAAGACAAGTTTCTCACTACGGTACTCAATTTCGTCTTCAACTCGTTTGATAATTACTCGAGTCGTCTTCGATATTTCACGTCTTTGTCTCATTACAAGTTTCGGTCGTCTCGTCTTTGATTCGTTCGCGATTCGTCTTAATCTAGTCCGCGAACCGTCTTTTTGTCTTACGTCTTAAATTTCAACCGACTGAACTCACTCTTACTTCGACTTAGACCGAACTTGAACTTTACCCGTCTTCGACTTAACTTGAACTGTCCACTCCCCAACTTACTCTGTCTCGAATATCGACTTCCCTTCTTTCGGCTTGACCACACCCTTAGAGAAAGTACCATCCCCTAGTCTAATAAGAATTTTGCCGTACCGCCCACAAAGCTCTTCGCGGACTCCTGGAAATCGAATATTCTCGAAGGACTAGAACCTGATACACAGATGTAACACATCTGGTACAACCGTCTTGTTCTCGAACTTTCCCAACCCCCCAGTAAATCTCTTCAAGATTTACAACTCCATGACATATCTTCGACACCTCGAAGAGTTACACATCCTTTTTACATTATATGTACAATTACAATTCGTTCCCTATAAATTCATTGAAACTGTCATGCCCCCGACACTTGAAGAAACTAATAGGTCTCCAAGCATCCTGTTGACCATGTCAATTATTTACTGGAAACAATGACTGGATCCTACTGAAGTACGATTTCCAAGTGTGTAATATCATACGATATTAATTATCTATCTGGTTAATGTATCAACTAAAATGCCATCAACATAACCATTGTCAAACAGAAGATTTTCACGCTGTGACATAGGAGTCATAATCGAAAGTAAACCAAGGAGAATGTATGTCATCGAGGGAGAGTAGCGATATACCGGTTACACCCTTATTAGGGATCATCAGTACGTCATAACTCAACCCAAGATGACAAAAAAACGAAATAGCAGGCACCTTATTGAACGCTGGCAGTATGTTTACTGCGTTCAATAAGGTGCCTGCAATTTCGTTTGTTTGTCATCTTGGGTTGAGTTATGCGGTACTGATGATCCCTATTAAGGGTGAAACCGCTACTACTATATCGCTTCTATCCCTCGATGACATGCATTGTCCTTTGTTTACTTCCGATTATGATTTATATGTAATATCGTGGAAATCTTCTGTTTGATGGTTATGTTGATGGCATTTCAGTTGATACATTAACCAGATAGAATTAATATCGTATTATATTACACACTGCGATGCAATTCGCAGAGCAATATTAGCTGAGATTAATGATTCCACATAGATCAGAACATTCAAATTTCCAAGACAATCACCTTGTACTAGCTAGTTATAATTCAGAAAAGTTCATTCTGCAATAAATTTCAGTACTGTAGCCATACATAAAAGTTTAGCAGTTTTGCGTCTATTCGATATTATATGCGCCATCTGTATAACGGAGCGTCAAGTAACCTGTTCATGAATAAGTCTCATTCTAGAAATCTATAAATTCAATTCGCAGGAATCATTGATGATAACTCAAGGAAGGTCTTCGAATTGATACTCATTTTAAGTTGATATTTATCTCATTACATACTAATATATTCTAAACTTGCGAAAGTATAATAGACGGTAGAGTTTCGAAATTCACAAACATAAATGTAGACGATCGTAACAAATATCAAAATGAGCAATAGGCATCAAGGTATCAAGTATAAAAAAAAAACTGAAATATCCTCACAAATTCTTGATGTCTTCCAGGATTCCTGTACTTATGCTTCCTGACCAATTTGGGATAGGGATGGCTGTCGACAGGATGTTGGCTGTTATCAACTTTTATGAAATTACTCCCTTCTGTTTCAGGTGGAGGGGACGGTGGGAACAGTATAGGTCCTGTGTCAGGTGAGGTCCTTCGAGAGGCAACCACTTCGTAAGGATGAGGATTGAAATTTCTCGGCTGTAGGTAGATTTCTTGATGGGGCTCTTCCAGACACCATACTTCGTAGCTACTGAAGACTATCAGCAAAATCGAGTAGGCAGTCTGGAAAAAAAAATGGATTAGGTACATGAAGTGGGTAAATATTGGACAATTTACTGTTATCTGAAAAAAATGTGATATTTTACTGGCAAACTACATTCGAACGATAGCATTGAGGAAATACAGGGTGTCCCGGGAAGAATGCGACAAACGAATACCATAAATTAAGGTCATCATGGAGGACCCGTATCAAGATGTTTCAATCGCCTGAGTGCCTTCGTTGGGGATATACAGGGCGATGTTCATCTTATGAGTGAAATTTTACAGTTCAATAACTCTAACTAATAGACCGAATAATTTCAATTTTTGAAGTTTTGTCGCCCTTTACTATCGCCTTCCTTCAATATTTCTGAAATCGAATAAATCAGATCCGGACTAACAAAATTTTAGACTTTTTCTATTTTCTTGAATATTGGATCATTCTGTACGTCAATATCATAATTTTTTTCGTTTTCCAATATCCAATATCTGTCTATCTTTTGTTGGTATGTTTTGGTATTACTCTGGTTGAGATATTCTGCATAAGTGTCGAAAGATATTCAGTATATACTACAGAATAAAGGATTATCTAGCATTTTCTCACATAAATTCAAATATATACTGAAATTAATCATGTAAAGGTTTGAGTTATTCATCCAGTTAACTAAATACCTATACTTGTATTGAATTATTAAAATTATCCCAGAGTACTCTGAATTACTAAGTATCATTAAACGTTTCGAAATCAATAACCGAATAATAACATATTTTATATTGTTCACTCCATTGTTCCGCTTCTCCGAAAGTTCCTAATTAACTAATTTCACTCCTCACAACCTAATTACTCCATAAACATTGCCGCCATTCCCTCAAAACACTAATAAATCTCAATTCAAACACGATTTATAAGGCGACTCAAATGAGCCACCAAGCGACGAAATTCACATTCCAATCAAGTAAAAACAGCTTTATGTTGACAACATCCCATTTATCTGAATTATCGATTCCGCTTGTTATATTTCAATTTGCATGTCTTGTTCCAATTTGACCGCTGTACATTTTTTTCGTGTTTCCTATGAGAACTGTTTCGAATTATGACCCACGGTGCAAATTGCCCAATATTTCCTTTAAAGGAGTTTCGATTTGTCGGCAAATGATGTTTCTTCGAGTTTTTAATTGAATAGAAATTCTGAATGCGCGGATCACATGATCTAAATGAGCAATTGGTACAGATTTATGTGATTATTTTCTGACAATAGCGTGCGACTTGTGATATTACTGTGTGAGTGGAATGGAAGACAAGTGAATTAGTTATTTCCAACTGTCTTATTCGAATGGATACTGCAGGAATTATAATCTTCGGGATTTAATCAAGTCACACGAGAAAAAATTACGAATTCAACATTATGGTTCAGCGTTTGGTAAATGGTGCTTTTTTTAGAGCTATAGAACTTTAAATTACAATAAAACAACGACGGATTATTCGATTGACATGAATTTTATTTATCCGCAAGATAATCTTGTGACATTACATTTTAAATATGACCGCCACGGCTGGCTCGGATGTAGTCCAATCTGGACGTCCAATTTTCGATGACTTTTTTCAACATTTGTGGCCGTATATCGGCAATAATACGGCGAATGTTGTTTTCCAAATGGTCAAGGGTTTGAGGCTTATCCGCATAGACCAATGACTTTACATAGCCCCACAGAAAGTAGTCTAGCGGTGTTAAATTACAAGATCTTGTAGGCCAATTCACAGGTCCAAACAAAACGTGAAATTAGGCGGTCACCAAACGTGTCTTTCAATAAATCGATTGTGGCACGAGCTGTGTGACATGTTGCGCCGTCTTGTTGGAACCACAGCTCCTGGACATCATGGCTGTTCAATTCAGGAATGAAAAAGTTAGTAATCATGGCTCTATACAGATCAACATTGACTGTAACGTTCCGGCCATCATCGTTTTTGAAGAAGTGCGGACCAATGGTTCCACCAGCCCATAAAGCGCACCAAACAGTCAGTTTTTCTGGATGTAACGGTGTTTCGATACACACTTGAGGATTAGCTTCATTCCAAATGCGGCAGTTTTGTTTGTTGACATAGCCATTCAACCAGAAGTGCGCTTCATCGCCAAACAAAATAAAATGGACGTAGTGCGCGAAACGTATTCCGCACAGAACCATTATTTTCGAAATGAAAATGCACTATTTGCAAGCGTTGTTCAGGCGTGAGTCTATTCATGATGAATTGCCAAACCAAACTGAGAATAAATCACTTGACAGCTTTTAAATCGGTCGCCATCTTGAACAGTAATGCCAACTTAAAGTTATATACCTCGAAAAAAAACACCCGTTATAATATCTCGTATGGGTTTTAAAAAACTTATGGAATATTCAGAAGTTAATAACTCTGAAATTATTAAGACTAAGATTTTGCGTTGAAATATCTTCTTGTCAGTTTTTTTCCATTTTTTCAAGAACGATAAAAACACACTGTTGAAATGAATTATTTAATCTTTGGCAATCAATTTCAATGTGAAAAATGATTTTGTTCAATGCTACACTTTTTGGTTTATTGTAGTTATGTGCTACCGAATTCAAGAAAAAATTTCAAACAATTCTTCAGTAATCCTCAGGAAAATTCAAATCATTATAAAGATCCAGTAGGTAAGCTGTGATGAATGAAAAATAAGTTTTGGTACTTATTTACCTAATCTCTAGCGAAGAAGATTCTAAAACTGGTATAATCATCACAAAAAAGTAGGCTACAAGAAACACCCTGTTTCCCAAAAACAAAGCGTTGACCGTCCTATGTAGATAGGACTTTTTTCTCAAAATCATCCAAGGAATTTCTCATTTTTCTTCCTTCCACCAACTTTTCAAGAACAAAATCATCTTCAAAGTTTTTGCGATCTCATGTTTATAGGACTTTTTAAAAACTACTTCTCAAAATTACCCAAGTAATCTGCATTTTTCTTTGTACCTCCAATTCAGAGACACCCTGTATTTATATCGTTGCAGAAAATACATCTTACCATAAATTTTCACAAGCAGTTTACATGTAATTCAATGTGAGCCTTAATAAATTCGAGGTTCATTCCAGAAATGAAGATACTATGAAAGAAAAAAATTAAACTCTAACGTCATATATCTCAAAAATAAATTGTTTGTGGAGTCATTTATATTTTTTTGAAATCATCCGAGCAATCGCCTTCAAAGCCACTTGGATGTTACAATCATTCATAGAGACACTCAAATAGAAAATACCCTAAATACTCAATTAGATTCCAAACCATACTGAGATCAGCCTGTATCAATTTCTCCTTCAAACAAATCAAGCAAACCCAATTACAAGAAAATCAATAATCACCGATAATTCCTACAAAAGGTCGAACATATCAGGACTCAATCATCGATAGATCACGAAGGCAATTGAACGATTAAACATGCATTTATAATATCAATTTCTGAATTAGAAAAAAGTTTAATTACCATCATCAGGATATCCATTATAGAGCACACTCACCACAGCTTCACTTGTGACTTACCGGAGATCTTTCACACAAATCTGATTCACAGGATTGCAGGAGTGGGTTCCTGCTCAGTCCAACCCTACTTAAAAGTGATCGTGGCGGTTGGTTTGTATGTATATATGGTTCCCACACCATGGGAAATCAACCGTATTAACTATATAATTGATGAAATTGATTGCTTTGAATAGAATTTATTAGAATATGAACTGATTTTTTTAAACAAATCCAATCGATATATTTTGAACATAATTTTTTGGAGAATATTTTTTATTTTTTAATAACTGTACGTTCAGGCATTCTCTAATCATTTTCCAAATATTGCGAGAATTAAATTCGTTCAAAGTCATACATCAGTTGATAAAGCTACTGCTCGATTATCACCAAATATTCTTTACTATTTTTATGAATGCATTCAAACGATTTTTTTAAATAATAACGGGTGTTTTTTTTCGAGGTATATAACTTTAAGTTGGCATTACTCTTCAAGATGGCGACCGATTTAACAGCTGTCAAGTGATTTATTCTCAGTTTGGTTTGGCAATTCATCATGAATAGACTCACGCCTAAACAACGCTTGCAAATAGTGCAATTTTATTTCGAACATAATGGTTCTATGCGGAATACGTATCGCGCACTACGTCCATTTTATTTTGTTTAGCGATGAAGCGCACTTCTGGTTGAATGGCTACGTCAACAAACAAAACTGCCGCATTTGGAGTGAAGCTAATCCCCAAGTGTCGAAACACCGTTACATCGAGAAAAACTGACTGTTTAGTGCGCTTTATGGGCTGGTGGAATCATTGGTCCGTACACTCCGTACTTCTTCAAAAACGATGATGGCCAGAACGTTACAGTCAAAGGTGATCGGTATAGAGCCATGATTACTAACTTTTTCATTTCTGAATTGAACAGCCATGATGTCCAGGAGCTGTGGTTCCAACAAGACGGCGCAACATGTTACACAGCTCGTGCCACAATCGATATATTTGAAAGACACGTTTGGTGACCGCCTAATTTCGCGTTTTGGACCTGTGAATTGACCTTCAAGATCTTGTGATTTAACACCGCTAGACTACTTTCTGTGGGGCTATGTAAAGTCATTGGTCTATGCGGATAAGCCACAAACCCTTGACCATTTGGAAGACAACATTCGCCGTGTTATTGCCGATATACGTCCACAAATGTTGGAAAAAGTCATCGAAAATTGGACGTCCAGATTGGACTACATCCGAGCCAGCCGTGGCAGTCATATGCCAGAAATTATATTTAAAATATAATGCCACAAGATTATCTTGCGGATAAATAAAATTCATGTCAATCGAATAATCCATCGTTGTTTTATTGCAATTTAAAGTTCTCTAGCTCTAAAAAAAACACCCTTTACATATTCAGATCATTCTTCGAAACAAAGTAGGAAAATGGTTATTGGTCGTGTATCTCAACATGAACTAGTTAGACAATTTCGGCACACACAATAATTCATACTGCAAAAATAAAGCAATCAAAGTACTGAACCAGCAATTCATCATAACAACGCTTTTAAGAAAAGAACTTTCGTAACAATACCAAACGGTATCATTTATTCATTATCCATAATGAAATATGAAGTGTTCATGAATCACGATTTTTAACAATATTGTCGGTTCAATTACGAAATTCGATTGATACTATCAGATTTGAGCTACATGACTTCAAAGTTGTTGCTTAAATTTTTCGGAGATCGACAGAGAAAAATCTCTGCGATTTTTGATGGTTGTGTAGGTAATTTGAGTTGGATTTAGATACTAATGATTGTTGGCTTTCGAAATATCTGCACCAATTGCGAGCTCCTCTTGTGGGTCTGTCATTTCGCCACAATGTTAGTATTCTGTGGCGTCTGTTGTGTCTGTTTTTATGAGGATTTCCTGATTGAATAAACCTCCAAGATCACCAGATTCAACATAATTAGTTGGATGTAAGAACATACTTATAACAAGTAATATGCGAAATATTAGAGCCTCCGAAAGAGCATGAAACCATTTATGACCCAATCCTAATATGAAGGATTCGGCAGAAAAAGGTTTCATTTTGAATAGCCCACTATCTGGAGATTTTCTGACATTTGATAAGTATAAACCACGCCATTACTAAAAATAGAATGAACCACGCTTCAATAATTCGATGAAATTCACTACAAAATGGTGGAAATTCGTGAAACTTAAGCACTTTTGGGCCTTCGTGGGTCATCTTCTCGGCCGGGAATAGTGAACCTGAAGGTAAATTCGAGCTGTTGAGACAAGTTTGTGATGTGACGAATCGAAACCGTGTGCGACACCCACCAAAATTCATTAAAATCGGATTTGCGAAAATACAGACCGACAGACACAAAATTAAAATTTTTCAGAATGGTCCGAAATGCATTTTGTGAGTGGAAAATTTGAAACTGGAGACCGAAAATTCACATGTTTACGCGATTAAAACGGTTTAAGCGAATTTTTTGAGAAGAACTCAAAGAGAAAAGAAATTAACATATGATTTAGTGCAAGTGACTTCCATCGGTGAATTTCTTTATTACAATTGCCGTGAGTACTAATGTAAGGTACTCATTTCATAATTTCAGAAAATCGAAACAAACGAGAAGATCAAAGATAACGCTTTCGGCAACTGATCTTGCCCTACTTTTGTTCATTACAACCTTTTTTCAGTTAATTAGCATCAGAGCAACACATTCCAAATATCGGTTGATATGAGTTGAAAAGAAATATTTCTCTTATTTCACAACTTCTGCGGTCCAAATTTGGCTCTATTGTCCGCTCAAGGTAGCAAGGTCAATAATGATAACAATCGGAGTAGCAGATATTAGTGCATTCACTATACTATCGCTGATTGCAAGAATGATTAATAATGTTGGGTGCTAATTTGATACTCGGATAACAGAGAAGCCATTACTTTTTTTTCTATTGATATAGGTACCTGCGAAATATTCGGGTTGATTATATGAAGTGGTAGAATTTGGAGAAACTCATATGAAGATTATCTTTATGGGTGAAATACAGGGTACAAAGGAAAATAAGAGACTCCTCGGATAATTTTGAGAAAAAAAGTCCTATAAGCGTGAGCCCGCAAACGCTTTCTTTTTGAAATGTGTTTTTCCTCCTTTTTTGTGATGATTAAACCAATTGGTCTAATCTTTATTAATCTTCGCTAGAGATTTGATAAATAAGTACCAAAACTTATAATATTATTTTATTTATCTTGGCTTACCAACTGGATCTTTATAATAATTTGGATTTTCCTGAGAATAAGACTATTCCTTTGAATTTTTTTCTCGAAATCAGAAGCAGATGCGATAAAACTAGAAGAAACCAAAAAGTGTAGTACTGGACCAAAGTATCTTTTTACATTTCTCAATTCTATCAGAAACTGGCACTGTTTCAGAAAAAGTATCGCCTTATATATTTGCATTCTAAATTAACAAATTTGAAAATTTATGCCAGATTCAAGTTGAATATATCGTGAGGGGAAGGTGCTATGAGAAATAAACTTGAAAATCAATCAAACTTCAACACCCTGTATCTCGAAACGAAGCGTTTGAGGGACCATATTGATAGCGCATTTTTTTCTTGATAGTAAGTATACGAGGAATAAGAGTGAGTATGCTTTTTTCTTGAAATGGTAGTAAATATTTTCGGATTTGGCAACATAGCGCCTCTACTGGTGCCTTCCATAGCCGGAACAAAGATGGCTTCATGCGATCTAGAATGATATAGACAAAGATAGATGACGAAGACAAAATCGAATAAATTTAGTGAAGGAGTTGACAGTCTCATTATTGTCTCTGGTTATACAGGGTGTTTCCTAAACATGCAGCAAAAATTCAGGGGTTTGTTCCTTGGACTATTCTAAGAATATTTTGTCCTTTGATGATTTTTGAAAAACCTATTCGTTTCGAAGATATAGGGGAAACAAAATTTCAGATAATAACATTTTATTATGAAAAATTACATGAAAATTCAACTTAACCTACAAAAACTGTTGAAAATGACTACCTCTAGCCAGAATACAAGCATCCAATCTTTATAGCGATTCATAATAGTCAAAGATAAAATGTTAATTGCTAATACATCACAAAACGAATTCAAATGAAAACCGTGTTTAATCTGTATTCCTTTACCATCTGCACCATCAATTTTTAGTCAAAAAACTGGCCGTTTTTAGTAATTGGAATGTTGTTAAACAAATTTAAAAATAAATTGTACCTACTTAGTAAACACAGTGCGGTACGCATTTTTATTTGAACTATTATTAATTTTAAAAATATGAAAAATGTTGTTCGCCCTGTATCTTCGAAACAAAGAGGTTTTTCAAAAATCATCCAAGGACAAAACATGCTTAAAATAGTCCAAGGAACAACCCCCTGAATTTTTGCCGCATGTTTAGGAAACACCCTGTATATTATTAATTCTAAGCTCGATTTTTCCACGAAAACTGTTGAAGAGAGAATATGACAGGTGAATTCAAAAGTTCATTAGAAAAGGGAGTTTCTAATTAAATTTTTATTTTGTATAATTTCTCACCTTCAGTAGTCTCATCGTCCTCAATGAAAACTTGAGGCCTCTTATTTGCATAATTTGTAATTTGCAATGGCTCGACTTCTTCACACACTTCTTCTTCCTTTACATGCATTGTTTCAATCATATCAAAACAAATGGGTCGACAACCTGTATTTTTCTAGAGATTTGGAGTCCTTACTTTTGGTAGTTAGATTTATAACATATGCTTGTCTTCCTTCCACTAAATTCCATGTTCGTGGAGTTGTGGCTGCACCAAAAGTTCCAAATTATTCTTTAATCAATACACATACATATATTTTGATAATGATCGTTAGGTTGGCACGAAATCGTAGAGGAAAACAAATCAGATCAATTAATCAAGAATTAATTCAAACAAGAGGAATATATGTTATTCTCAGGATAAGGGATGTCGATAAATGATTACGTGAGATATTATTCACTCTTTATTTATAAAGCCAAGCTTTCGAAACTGTTTGATTTCTTCCTCAGGTCGACTGTAAAAAAAACATACAAAACAATAAAATAATGAAAAACATCAGATTAGATTTCAAAACTCACTGAATGTGAGGTTGATCTCGAAGTCTGCTGATTTTCTAAATTTTTCACAATTTCTTAACTTACAAACGATATAAAATATAGTCATATAAAATAAGACGCATGAAGCTAATGTCTACTAAAAGTGTCACATGTCATATGTCATATAATTTGAACAGGTCAGGAGTAGGTCAATTGATCTACTTTAAAAAAGAAATAATCGGAATATAGAAGTGAGTTTTTTGTTTGTTTTTTTTAATACGATAAGAAGAATTAGAGTGAAGATTTCGCCACACTGAACGTTTTCCCAGTTTGATGGCAGAACTCCATATGTGGGCAACACAGGTAAGAAATCGTGAGTTTGATAAAATGAAAACTTAATTTCATGAGATTAAAATGTCTACGGTCTATACGAAATTTATATTTAATATAAAAATATTTAATATAAAAATACTCATAATATTACAAAAAGAAAAAAATTACTAACCGAAGTATTCATATTCCAGGCGTCTAGTGTTCTTGTTGTAGAACACACTAAACATGGCGTAGGAAACGTTGTTCACTACCACCGATGGAAGAGTCTGGACCATATCTTCAGGAACTACAGCATCCAGAGAAATCATGATGCCACTTTGACAGTACAGTGAGCGTTCCCCCTGTTTGATGGCAGAACTCCATGTGTGGGCATCTATGGAACGTCTGAAGAAATTGTAAGTTTGATAAAGTGAGAACTTAATTTCATGAGATTAAAATGTCTAAGGTCTATCGGGTGTCCCAAACTCGATGGCCTATTAGACGTTTCTGGAAAACTAATCATAATTTTGAGCTGAAAATTTGCATATTGAGGTTTGAAACAATGATCTTTCTCCCTAAAATATTTTCAGATCTCTACAACTTCCGGTTATACCGGAAACAGACTACTACTTCCTTATTTCAAATGGCACACCCAGTATATAATTGCATCATTAGATAGCTTTATTGATGGCAATTTCGGCAATATGCCATACCTTGGGTGAAAATTCAACGGTTCATGAGTTATTGGGATTCTTATGAAAAAAAGGTGGCGATGAGGACTCACATTATTTTGAATATTTCAGCAGAAAAAGCCTTTTTCGAAAAAAAATTGTTTTGTTTCGATTACGCAAATACGTAGTATTATAAGACTATTTTCGGCTTGGACCAAAAATGTACAGGGTGTTTATAAGAGGATCATGAACTTGGACAAATCAAATTCATCAAAACTCAAGATTTTCAAATTAGAACCTATATTTTTTTTTATTATTTCAGTCGATTCTACGTACAAAAATAATGGGGGTTACTTCAGCAAACCCTATACCTAAAATGAATACTTCAAGAGTTATCGGGGAAGAACTTCCAATGAGGAAAAACCGCTATTTATTACTGTGGGAATAACTGTCTGTTACTTCCGTAAAACACAGAAAGAAAATAAAATTTGATGTTCGAATAACTAAATTTTATATTTCATGAATTTTAAATAATTTTTCGTTGGTATTGTTGAGAAATCCATAAACCAATACAATTTTCAATTACGAATAATTACAATTTTAGTTATGAAAACATCGAATTTTATTTTCTTTCTGTGTTTTACGGAAGTAACAGACAGTTATTCCCACATTTATAAAATGCGGTTTTTCCTCATTTGAAGTTCTTCCCCGATAACTATTGAAGTATTCATTTTAGGTATAGGATTTGCTGGAGTAACTCCCACTATTTTTGTACGTAGAATCGACTGAAATAATAAAAAATATAGGTTCTAATTTGAAAATCTTGAGTTTTGATGAATTTGAGTTGTCCAAGTTCATGATCCCCTTATAAAAAACCTGTACATTTTTGGTACAAGCCGAAAACAGTCTTATAATACTACGTATTTGCGTAATCGAAACAAAATAATTTTTTTTCGAAAAAGGGTTTTTCTGCTGAAATATTCGAAATAATGTGAGTCCTCATCGCCACCTTTTTTTCATAAGAATCCCAATAACTCATGAACCGTTGAATTTTCACCCAAGGTATGGCATATTGCCGAAATTGCCATCAATAAAGCTATCTAATGATGCAATTATATACTGGGTGTGCCATTTGAAATAAGGAAGTAGTAGTCTGTTTCCGGTATAACCGGAAGTTGTAGAGATCTGAAAATATTTTAGGGAGAAAGATCATTGTCTCAAACCCCAATATGCAAATTTTCAGCTCAAAATTATGATTAGTTTTCCAGAAACGTCTAATAGGCCATCGAGTTTAGGACACCCGATATATGAAATTTAATATAAAAATACTCATAATATTACAAAAAGAAAAAATTTTCTACAATACTAACCGAAGTATTCATACTCCAGGTATCTAGTGTTCTTATTGTAGAACACACTAAACATGGCGTAGGAAACGTTGTTCACTACCACCGATGGAAGAGTCTGGACTAGATCCTCCGGACCTACTGCATTCGGACACATCATGATGCCACTTTGACAGTACAGTGAGCGTTCCCCCTGTTTGATGGCAGAACTCTGAAGAAATTGTGAGTTCCTAAATGGTTCGATAAAGTGAAAACTTAATTTAATGAAATTAAAAATGTCTACGAATTTCATATAAAATACTCAAAATTTTACAAAAGGAGTATTCATACACCGGGCGTCTGGTCTTTGGGTCATAACTGACACTTACCACGGCGTAGTATAAATTGTTTACTACCACCGATGGCAGTGTCCAGGCAAGATCTTCCGGACAAATCATGTTGCCACTTTGACAGCTGAGACGTTGCAGCAACGTATATATAACGAAAAAGGCATTATAGAAAATTTATGTGATGTTCGATCGCACTATCATTGAATATATTTCAATTAATTTACTTCAAGATAGTTACAATTCCTTTTATAATTATTTTATATGTTATAATTTGAATTTCGCACCCATGATGTTCATTTTTTATGAAAATGTTGTATTTTCTGATTTTCACATTTTTGATTGTCTAACTTCATTGACCCAAATTCTGCTTGAATTTGATTCACATTCAAATTCAAGAACATAACTGGAAAATGCCATTCTCTTGAATTTTGTAATTTTTAGAATTGTATTAAATTACCGTTGAATTTTCCTTCATTTGAAGAAATAGCATTTCACGACAAATGATTAGATATATCGAGCAATTCATTGCTTAAAAGACTACAGCATTTCTGTGAATTTTCAATTATTGAGTAGTATTTTTCAATATTACAAAAATGGTAAATTAGAAAGAAAAATTCAACGAATCAGTCTAATTATAAATCATCAAAAATATTTTGATTAAAAAATGATTTGAAAAACTTGGCCGTATGGAATGTTACAAGTTTGAGAATCAGAAATCAGAATTTTTTACGATACTTACCGAAGTATTCAAACTCCGGGCGTCTTGTATGAGGGTCGTAACCGACACTGACCACGGCGTGGTAAATGTTATTTACCACCACCGATGGTAGTGTCCACACAAGATCTTCCGGACCGACCGTATCCGGAAAATACATGTTGCCTCCTTAACAGTAGCCTTGTTGCAACAACTTATATATAACGAAAAAGGCATTATGGAAAAAGTAGTTGGGCAGGATTTTGAGTGGTTCAAACAGAAAATTTACTTGTAATTGTTTTTGTGATGTTTGATCGCCTTACCATTGAATATATTTCTATTGATTCACTAATTCGCTACTATTCCTCTTTTAATTATTTTATGTGTTATAATTCGAATTTCGCAACCATGTTGTTTATTTTTCATGAAAACTCCGGGCGTCGTGTAGTTCTGTCGTAAACGACACTCACCACGGCGTGGTAGATATTATCTACTACCGCCAATGGTAGCGTCCACACAAGATGTTACAGGACCGACCGTATCCGGAAAATTCATGTTGCCTCCTTAACAGCTGAGTCAACAACGTATATATAACGAAAAAGGCATTACGGAAAAAGTAGTGGGGTAGGAGGTTCAAACTGAAAATTTATGTGATGTTCGATCGCACTATCATTGAATATATTTCAATTAATTTACTTCAAGATAGTTACTATTCCTTTTATAATTATTTTATATGTTATAATTTGAATTTCGCACCCATGTAGTTCATTTTTTATGAAAGTGATGTCTTTTCTGATTTTCACATGTTTTATTGTCTAACTTCATTGACTCAAATTCTCCTTGATTGTGATTAAAATTCAAGAACATAACTGAAAAATTTAATGAGATTAAAAATGTCTACGAATTTTATATAAAATACTCAAAATATTACAATAAGAAAAAATTTTCTACGATACTTACCGAAATATTCGTATATCGGGCGCCTTGTGGTTGGGTCGTACACGACACTCACCACGGCGTAGTAGATATTATCTACTACGGCCGATGGTAAGGTCCACACAAGATCCTCCGGACCGACCGAATCCGGAAAATTCATGTTGCCTCCTCAACCTTAACCTTAGCCTTGTTGCAACAACTTATATATAACGAAAAAGGCATTATGGAAAAAGTAGTTGGGCAGGATTTTGAGTTGTTCAAACAGAAAATTTACTTGTAATTGTTTTTGTGATGTTTGATCGCGTTACCATTGAATATATTTCTATTGATTCACTAATTCGCTACTATTCCTTTTATAATTATTTTATATGTTATAATTTGAATTTCGCACCCATGTAGTTCATTTTTTATGAAAGTGATGTCTTTTCTGATTTTCACATGTTTGATTGTCTAACTTCATTCATTCAAATTCTGCTTGATTGTGATTAAAATTCAAGAACATAACTGAAAAATTTATTGAGATTAAAAATGTCTACGAATTTTATATAAAATACTCAAAATATTACAATAAGAAAAAATTTTCTACTATACTTACCGAAGTATTCATACTCCGGGCGCCTTGTTTGAGGGTCGTAAACGACACTCACCACGGCGTAGTAGATATTATCTACTACCGCCAATGGTAGCGTCCACACAAGATGTTACAGGACCGACCGTATCCGGAAAATTCATGTTGCCTCCTTAACAGCTGAGTCAACAACGTATATATAACGAAAAAGGCATTACGGAAAAAGTAGCGGGGTAGGAGGTTCAAACTGAAAATTTATGTGATGTTCGATCGCACTATCATTGAATATATTTCAATTAATTCACTTCAAGATAGTTACTATTCCTTTTATAATTATTCTATATGTTATAATTTGAAATTCGCACCCATATAGTTCATTTTTTATGAAAGTGATGTCTTTTCTGATTTTCACATGTTTGATTGTCTAACTTCATTGACCCAAATTCTCCTTGATTGTGATTAAAATTCAAGAACATAACTGAAAAATTTATTGAGATTAAAAATGTCTACGAATTTTATATAAAAAACTCAAAATATTACAATAAGAAAAAATTTTCTACGATACTTACCGAAGTATTCATACTCCGGGCGCCTTGTATGAGGGTCGTAAACGACACTCACCACGGCGTGGTAGATATTATCTACTACCGCCAATGGTAGCGTCCACACAAGATCTTACAGGACCGACCGTATCCGGAAAATTCATGTTGCCTCCTTAACAGCTGAGTCAACAACGTATATATAACGAAAGAGGCATTACGGAAAAAGTAGTGGGGTAGGAGGTTCAAACTGAAAATTTATGTGATGTTCGATCGCACTATCATTGAATATATTTCAATTAATTTACTTCAAGATAGTTACTATTCCTTTTATAATTATTTTATATGTTATAATTTGAATTTCGCACCCATGATGTTCATTTTTTATGAAAGTGATGTCTTTTCTGATTTTCACATGTTTGATTGTCTAACTTCATTGACACAAATTCTGCTTGAATTTGATTCACGTTCAAATTCAAGAACATAACTGGAAAATGCCATTCTCTTGAATTTTGTAATTTTTAGAATTGTATTAAATTTCCGTTGAATTTTCCTTCATTTGAAGAAATAGCATTTCACGACAAATGATTAGATATATCGAGCAATTCATTGCTTAAAAGACTACAGCATTTCTGTGAATTTTTAATTATTAAGTAGTATTTTTCAATATTACAAAAATGGTAAACTAGAAAGAAAAATTCAACGAATCAGTCTAATTATAAATCATCAAAAATATTTTGATTAAAAAATGATTTGAAAAACTTGGCCGTATGGAATGTTACAAGTTTGAGAATCAGAAATCAGAATTTTCTACGATACTTACCGAAGTATTCAAACTCCGGGCGTCTTGTATGAGGGTCGTAACCGACACTGACCACGGCGTGGTAAATGTTATTTACCACCGCCGATGGTAGTGTCCACACAAGACCTTTTGGTCATAAATGACACGGCGTAAAACAAATTTATTCCATATTAAATACAGCTTTTTTAAATTGTTTTTTCTTCTTAGTAAAAATTATTCACTACTACCGATGGCACAGGCTAGATCTTCCGGACCGACCGTATCCGGAAAATTCATGTTGCCTCTTTAACAGTAGCCTGAAACTTTATGTGATCTTCGACTTCGATCGCACTATCATTGAATATATTTCAATTAATTTACTTCAAGATAGTTACTATTCCTTTTATAATTATTATATATGTTATAATTTGAATTTCGCACCCATGTAGTTCATTTTTTATGAAAATGATGTCTTTTCTGATTTTCACATGTTTTATTGTCTAACTTCATTGACTCAAATTCTCCTTGATTGTGATTAAAATTCAAGAACATAACTGAAAATTTAATGAGATCAAAAATGTCTACGGTCTAGAGACCGAAGACATAAATATCGTAGAAAATTTTTTCTTATTGTAACATTTGAGTATTTTTATATAAAATTTCGTAGAAGAAATTTACTACGGCGTAGTAAACATTTTTTACTACCACCGATGGCAGTGTCAAAGCTAGAACTTCCGTTCCTACTGCATCCGGAGAAATCATGTTGTCATTTTGACAGCTGAGTTGTTGCAACAACGTATATATAACGAAAAAGGCATTATAGAAAATTTATGTGTTGTTCGATCGCACTATCATTGAATATATTTCAATTAATTCACTTCAAGATAGTTACTATTCCTTTTATAATTATTTTATATGTTATAATTTGAATTTCGCACCCATGATGTTCATTTTTTATGAAAATGTTGTATTTTCTGATTGTCACATTTTTGATTGTCTAACTTCATTGACCCAAATTCTGCTTGAATTTGATTCACGTTCAAATTCAAGAACATAACTGGAAAATGCCATTCTCTTGAATTTTGTAATTTTTAGAATTGTATTAAATTTCCGTTGAATTTTCCTTCATTTGAAGGAATAGCATTTCACGACAAATGATTAGATATATCGAGCAATTCATTGCTTAAAAGACTACAGCATTTCTGTGAATTTTTAATTATTGAGTAGTATTTTTCAATATTACAAAAATGGTAAATTAGAAAGAAAACTTCAACGAATCAGTCTAATTATAAATCATCAAAAATATTTTGATTAAAAAATGATTTGAAAAACTTGGCCGTATGGAATGTTACAAGTTTGAGAATCAGAAATCAGAATTTTTTACGATACTTACCGAAGTATTCAAACTCCGGGCGTCTTGTACGAGGGTCGTAACCGACACTGACCTCGGCGTGGTAAATGTTATTTACCACCACCGATGGTAGTGTCCACACAAGATCTTTCGGACCGACCGTATCCGGAAAATACATGTTGCCTCCTTAACAGTAGCCTTGTTGCAACAACTTATATATAACGAAAAAGGCATTATGGAAAAAGTAGTTGGGCAGGATTTTGAGTGGTTCAAACAGAAAATTTACTTGTAATTGTTTTTGTGATGTTTGATCGCCTTACCATTGAATATATTTCTATTGATTCACTAATTCGCTACTATTCCTCTTTTAATTATTTTATGTGTTATAATTCGAATTTCGCAACCATGTTGTTTATTTTTCATGAAAAGCTTCTAACTTCATTGGCTCAAATTCTGCTTGATTGTTTTTCACGTTCAAATTCGAGAAAATAACTGTAAAATCCCATTTTATTTAATTTTGAAGTTTTTAGAATTGCATTATATACCGTTGAATTTTCCTTCATTAAAAAAAATTGTATTTCACGGCAAATGATTACATATATCGAGCAATTTATTGCTTAAAAGACTACAGCATTTCTGGGAATTTTCAATTATTCAGTAATGATCTTCAATATTACAAAAATGTGTAAATTAGAAAGAAAAATTCAACGAATCAGGCTTATTATAAATCATCAAATATATTAATCAAAAAATGATTAAAAAAACTTGGCCATATGAAATGCTACAAGTTTGAGAATCAGATAAAACTTTTTTAACGATTGAAATGAGATTGACGGATATTGTTTATTACAATCAATTGCCATTATGTATAACATGTGCTGATAATTTGAATTATTTCGGTTCTAAAGAGACTGATGATAAGTGATATTAGGAATAAATATTGAGCGAATTGCTGATGTAAATTTATTGTAATGTTGATATTATATACTTTGTAGCTTATGTCAGACGGTTGTCAGTTGTATATGTATACAATTCAATAAAAAGCTAACAATTTTAAACTTATTATTGCTCCCAAACAGTAGGTATTGTTATCAATATTACTTATTTGTTAAATCTCTTTCTTCAGAATGTCGAGATATTTTATCTATCTATCTATCTATTGACAATGAAGACATTTTAAATAGAAAGGCAGAGAGAAAATATCTGAAGTCAAAATTTTATGGTGTTTTCATCAAATGAAAGTTCATCAGGTTCTAATCCAGTCAAATTTTTGGTGTTTCAACAAACAACTCAGACGAAAGGTACGCAACCAAATAACTGCAATTTTGTAATCAAAATTTCAACAATTCTATCATATTTATTCATAAAATGTTACAGTAACTTTATTAAAAAAAAATTCCAGGGTATTCATTTTGATATTGAGAAATTGTCTGTATACTGAATAAAAAGCTCAAAGAAATAAAATTTTTGAGAAATTGGTGAAACTGCTTTGGGGGTCACCCCAAACATACATAAATATCAATTTCATTGAAGTCAGTTTGGTTAGATTACGTTGTCGGATTGGGATATATTTTCAAATCCACAATTTCACTATATCGTTATGAATGTATATTATATTGAATGAAATATATTTTTTTGAGTGATTCTAGATTGAATATGCAAATTTGAATATTAGAATCCAATATTTTTCCTAATTGTCGAATTTATAATAAGCAGAATACTTATCATTTTCTGTATCTACCTGCTGAAATCCAAGGTTTGGCAAATATTGCTCTCCTAGTGTCATCCATTGTTTCACGTCGTTTGGAGCGCTTGAAGTTTGTTTTCTGAATTTCTGATATATTTAGGTATTCATCTCAATATATTTTGAGTTGATATGAAACGTTGGTTCACTATGGAAAATAAGAATTGCGTGTTTTGTAGAGAAACTCGCGAATTGAGTGAAACAACGTATCACAGATATGTTTTCATTTCCGCGCGCTTCATGTCAAATTTGATAGTTCATGTTGGGGACAAAATTTGCTTACTGAAAATTACATATGCTATCTATGTTTATTACTGTGAGTTCAGAACTCCCTTGAATTGAGACGAGCTACTAATTTGCATGAAACTGATTAACCATTCACAAAAAAAAAAAAAATGAAAGGACAGAAAACTCCAGGAAGAACAAATACCAGCTCCTGAACATTCGATTGGCATCAAGTTCCATTCAAATAAAATCAGTGTAGCGTAAAATCCTATTATAAACGTCTGTAAGAAACGTGTGCATTAGGCATGTAACGTAAAATGATCAGAACTACCTATTTGAACACATACACACACTCATAGGTGGACACGCAAAAATCAAACTCTTGTTATTCACTCCAGTTGTTCAATCGAGCTGATCGAATGGTTTTAAGAGCATTAAATAATGAGCAGGAAACGCGTTGGTGTTCTTATTTTTGACTTGATACTACTGGCGGATTTTCCAATTGGAATTATACAGTTTAAAATGGTTATAACCTTTTTTTGACATTTATTTTACCATTTTTGTTCAGTAGGTAATGCCATTTAAACATGGAAGGATACACGCAATTTGATCACGGTTTTTTTATTTTGCATTTGAGGCCATTTTTCCTAATTTCAACCCTCAATCGGTCCAATAACGTTGTGTTATATTCCCTATTGATAATTTTACCTTTGTCAAGATAGTCAATGAACAATATACATACCAAGTAGGTACTTCCCAAAATACGGATGCCATAACTTTGCCAGCTGATGTCTACTCAGCTGACGCTCAAAACCATTTCATAGAATTCTCCATGTTTTCTGAAATACCTGCAAAATTCGGGGACCAGATCGTTCACCATCGTCGGTAGTTCTTCGACCACTTTTAAAGTGAACATACCCCCTTCTAACAGTTGTTATCAATGGAGCAGAGCCTGAATAACACTCATTAAGGCATTCCTTTTCTTGTATAGTATTTTTTCATCATAAAACAGTGTTTTATCAATATACAATTCGTTGTTATCCATTTTTGAAACAACAACAAATGTAGCAATATATCTATCCAGAATTACTCAAAGACCTGAAATGTCAGGGGAGGATAGACTCAAAGATTGACTGGAAATATTAGAAAATGAACAAATGCTTCTTGGAATTTTTTCGAATTTTCAATATAATCATTGCACAAACATTATTCTTCTTCAGTAGGAACTAACTGGCATGTTAATTTATAAACCTTCCCACGAAGGGAAACTGTATCATTTCTTTACACCACCAACCTACTATTATGACACGTGAACCAAAGGAAAGTATCCCATGAGTTTGCATAAAAAACATTATTCGCTTTTAAAACAATGGTGAAGAGTTATGCAAACTAAACTTATGAGATAATTAATGAAAGATTAAATTAATTACCTATTAGATTAGAGTTCACAGAATCAGTGTCTCTGGGGAAGTTTGGTGTAGGTATGCAATATGCGTGTAATGGAGTTCTCAGAATTTACTTACGACCAAAGCACATTTCATATATTGTTATTCTGCTTGGTATATAGAAGGTGGAGCACATAAAACAACCTTCTTAAAATATTTCCAATAGGAAAATTTTAAGATAGCTGAGCTGATTCCAAAAATGTATCACATGTTGATTCCCATTAGTACAGGGTGGACAGAAATACAATAGTTTTGTGTGTGCTCATAAAGTAACGCGTAACATTCTTTATTAGTTAAATTAACAATATTATCAGAAATACTCATTGTCTAGCGGCAATAGGTTTGAATGTTACTCCCTGTAGTTTGTTACATTTTTAGATAGTATTTTTGATATATTGTTAATTTAACTAATAAAGAATGCTACGCGTTACTTTATGAGCACACACAAAACTATTGTATTTTTGTCCACCCTGTACCAATTGGATTCAACATGTGATACATTTTTGGAATCTGCTCAACTAGAGTAATCGGAAAATTGAGACAAAATGAGGGGTGTTCCATTCAAACAAAATGACGGTGACGTCATTACTCGAAAGTAATTCACTCTGTATATTAGATTATTATTTTAAAATACGGTAAATTAAAATAAAAAATCGACGTGTTTCAGGATTATTTCTTAAAATGGTCTGTTTAGCTAAAAATGAATTTGTTCCATACTTTACAGACACAGTAGTGTATGTTCGCTAAGAAATTTATTTCAAAAAAACTGTGTTGAAGTATCACGCAGATATGCTTTCATTGTATTTCACACACCAGAAAATTTTTACCTTAGGTTTGTGTTCAGAACACTGAATTAGGAATGATAATAAGCAATAATCCTTATGAGAAATTTCTCACATGAATACGAATCTCAACTCTGAATTTTTCAGATTTTTGTAAGAGGATTATGAAGCAGACAAGATAAAAATTGTTTTAAGCTAGGAGCAATCTCTATCCGTCATTATTGAACTGAATTATTGTTCTTTTTTACTAGGAAGGAGTAATCACACAACCTGGATATATGAAACTGGATATATTTGTTGATTTGATATTTCTGTGACAGAAGAAAGATATAATTCAGTTCTCAAAATTTTTTTTATCACGCTAAAACTTGAATTGTGATAGTTCCAAGTGAGAATTCAGTTTTGTAATAAAAGTTTTTTGGCAATCAAAAACCTAAATCTTATGGTCAATATGTATATTTCTGGAAGGTCCAAATTGGTGAGTTTATTAGAGGAACTTTGATAATAATTGTTATTGTTCTTTATGTCACCTCTTACCTGAATCGCTGAACAATCAAATACTGATCAAGTAGATTCAATAACTCAAAAGACTTATTTTTAATAGAAGTCGTAATATATGTTTTCTTTTTCAAATTCATTTTATTTTCAAGTTAGTTTTGACATTTTCACAATGTCAATTTGCGATTGTCGATAGCTTTATAAATGATTATATTAATTTTTGGTCCATGGATATGCAACATGATATGAAGATTTTAAGAAAATTGTTTATCATAAATAACATACTTTAACACATCAATCAGGTTCTAGTTTCAGAGGTCATTCAATCCTCGAAAACCTTATGATATCTAGCTGCAAAGTTTGCATTTTTAGGATAAAAATCCACATAAACAAATATCCTCCAAAGATACGTTGAATAAGGTCAAGACAGATATAAAAGAATTGTGAAATAGAAAAACGACCAAGTATTCAGTTTGGCAAAACCCTTTATTTTTCTACGAAATCACGATTAACGAGATAGCAAAATACGGCAGTAAATGAAACAACAAAATTATTCTGATTTATATAATGCTCACAACAGCAAATTCACTTTTTGTATCAACGCCTTCACAACGTACCTGCTGATTGTACTTCTTCAACATATTGCAAACAGGTACTGACATCAACAAATTGGCTCAATGATACATCTATTTGTTTAATTGTTTATGAACTTTGAATAAAGCACACGTTTCATAGAGTTGACATCAAAACTAAACAGAAATCGTAAAATAATATCAATTGGAATCAACGTATTCTCCTAATTAGAAAATATTTAGCAATTTTCATTATAAAAATCATTTGCAGCAGATTACACATTTAGGCAACATTTATAAAAATTCAACTTTCGTATTATTACATAAGGCAGTATATAAATTTTTAAGTATTAATAAAATGTTAATCTGCGGCAAAAGATGGAACATTGGACAACTTCTTGTTCATCAGAAATAATGGTAACATTTTGTATAACATCTTATATAAATATATCACTTTCAATTGTTTTCTTGGAGGTTTATCAGACAACCTTATTTTTTGCTTAAACACAAAATTTGAACAACAATTCATAAATGAATTCAAGAAAATCATTAACATCAAGTGAAGATAATAGCTCTACAAGAAGCACTACGATAGGTCTCTTTACTAGCAACAAACCACCGCTGTCTTCTGTTTGATAGAAAGAAGATGAAGAATCTGCGGAAATTTTCAAGATAGTTGTGTAAAAATATACTTTCGATTTTTTTTAACGGTCAAACTTCAGAGGACTTCGACGGTATGAAGCTCAACCCATTCGACGACTCAATTAAATTTAAGAGTATGTATCCTATAAAGTGTGAGCAAAATACTATTTCTTAAGACTCATTTCGATTTACAATCTACTAAATAAACTTCAACCAAAATAGACTATATAAACATAAAAACAATCAACAATTAGTCTACACTTTCAACAGATTTGCTGCCTGAAGCAATAGCAGAAGTGTCAAACGCGAAGGTCAAGAAACAGAAGAAAATTTTCTAAACACAAAAACGCAAATATTACGAACTCTAGAGAAGACATACATTGCCTTCTCCATAAATTATTTCATAATGAGAGTCAAGTACACGACATACCATCATCATGAAAAGCAATAAAAATTTAAGAGAGAATTTTTGTTATATTTAAATAAAAAACATTACAGCATCCAAAGGAAATGAAAGAAGAAATAAGAATTTCAATCAAATTGATGAATTCAACGAAAATTTCATATTCTTCGACAAGAAAAAATCTGGTACACTGTAATAATAAAAAACGTTCAAAAATCAGTTCAATACCCAGTGGCATACTCATAATATCACAAGTATCGAGTCTAAATAGCTACTAAAAACAAATAATTCCAAAAGAATTGTTAGGTTCCTTCTGCTTTCGACCTTCTTTCTGCCTGTTATATTTCTTCTCTTAATCTACATAATTTATACTTAGCACTACGTAATGACTACGTTTTTGTATGCATTTTATATACAAATGTATGGTTGCCTTCTAAAAGAACGCCACCTCGTTCTCGAGGTGGTTAAATGAATTTTCTACGTATTTTTTCTTAGGCTCTTGCGCTGGTTTATACGTCTTCATATTTTGATAATTTATTCTGCAGTAGAAGGTTCTCTTTCTTCAGTCGTTCAAGCTCTTGGCGAAGTCCAATGTTCTGCAAAATGAAAGAATAAGAATTAAAAACAGTGGAAATATTAGACTATGAACTTCAGACTATTCTAAACAACTTTTTTTATTTCGGCGAATTCTTGTAACAGGCTTTATTTCTAAAAATCTTAGACGATTTTGATGAAATTTGGCATGTGTATGTATACTGTCTGGTTCGTAGAAGACCCTGTATAAATTTCAGCTTTTTCGACAGATATGTATAGGATACTCATTAGCCATTGAGCAGGGGTAAAGGTTGAATTCCTATCTGTATATCTCCCATTTTTCTTGTACTACACTGCGCAAAAAAAATGAACGCACATTCTGAAAATCTCAATTTTAATGAAAGTTAACTCTACATTGACTTTATAACTTATTTTTTATGTTCTCTCGAAAAGGTTTTGAACGAAACAAAACACATTAAATGGAATAAAAATTCAGGATTTCACCGAATCTTATGTGAAAGAAGAGAAATGAACAATTTTCAAAATACTGGAATGCTGATAAGTGATTTAATACTTGGTATTTCCACCCCTTGCGTTAATTACAGCTCGGCAACGACGGTTCATACTCAAAATGAGTGATCTTAAAATATTCTGATCTAATCCTTCCCAGATTTCTCTGAGTTGGATTCCTAAGTCATTGAGAGTAGCTGGATGATTTTCTGAACTTCTCAGCCTTCTATTGAGGTTGTCCCAAACCTGCTCAATCGGATTGAGATCTGGACTTCTTGCTGCCCATTCCATTCGAGAGACTTCAACCTCTTCAAGGTACTCCTTAACGATGCGCGCACGATGTGGTTTGGCATTATCGTCCATAAAAATGAAATTTTCACCAGTGTATGGGGCAAATAGCACTACATGCTCTTCAAGAATGTTCCTTATATACCTATCAGCATTCATAGCTCCATTAAACAACCAACGACCACTAGGTCTGTGCGAGCAGTCAAAGATATTCCACCCAATTCCATAATCGATCCTCCCCCGAAACCAGTAGTATTCAGGAAATTGCACTGAGCATATCTTTCATGTGGACGTCTATATACAAGGGAACGTCGATCACAATGGTAGAGGCCAGCCAGCTCTGGACACTTGCATACCATGTGTTCAGCTGTTTCTGCTTCCGATCCACAGAGCCTGCAAATCTCATCTGCTTACTTTTCCATGCGATTCAATTGATGTTTGTGCCGACAGTGCCCCGTCAGCAGTCCCACCATCACCCGAAGCTCGGCTCGTGACAGCTTCAAGAGCTTCTTGGCGTAGGTAGGTGAAATCGTCACGAATTTCTTTGCCTGAGCAAGTCCAGGAGTGTTAGTCCAGTGGATTATCCTGTTATTCAACTCCCATAGCTGGACTGCAGCTTTATATTGGTCTTTTCCTAGCCCACAGAAAGGCTCAGGTCCAGCAAGTGTTAACCTTGATGCACTATTTGCAAGTTCATCAGCGTTTCCATTTCCTTGAACCCCAAAGTTCCCTGGTACCCATAGTAGAGTCACTTTATTGCCTCTGGCCAGTTGCTTTATGGTGTTACGGCACTCCCAAGTCAACAGAGACCCCTGGCAGTACGATTCCAGGGATCTCAGCGTGGTTTGGCTGTCCGTGCTGATGTAGATATGCGCCCCCTTAAAGCATTTTGCCTAACCCTTTGCCAGAGTGTTTCCACAGGGAATTGAAATGTGATCAGATTGAAGCGTTTTGTGGCCTTACCTCTTTTTCCAGGAAGCCGGCCCTGAGTGCTATCTGGTTCTCCTTCATGCGTCGGGCATCTCTCGACCTCTTGGCAGCCAGGTTGTTCTTTCTCCTCCGCGCCCAGTATTTGTCGTCTTTGAGGTCGTCTGGAACAAACTGCTTTCTGGATTTTTTGATCAGGGGCTGTGGCTTCAGTTCCTCATCTGAAAATGCTCTTGTCCGTGGATCGAAGTCTCGACTTGAGGCCATTGACAACGCTTCAGAAAAAACTATTATTTCAATCATTAATATTGTGTCCGACACTGAACTCCACTTAGATTACAAGCAAACTTTCGTACCTTACTAAATTTCATCATTTTTTCAGCTGGGAACAATGTTGAAAATAGTAAGGAACCATCAAATGCAAAAAAACTAGAGTGAATAATGAATTTTCTGAAGTTTAATAAGGCATAGCAGACGATTACATAAATTATAGAGGGTGTTACAAAAGAAATAAGTGAATTGGCTTCATATATAATAATAATGTTTATTCAGAATAAACACACAGAGATATAACATTATGATTTGAACATCTAGTAATGGTTTCATGTTTCTTGTTAGATGTTTCATATTTCAATACACGTTAATGAAGAGTTTTCATTCTGTATCGGTTAATTTTCTTATCTTGCTTTATGTCGAGTGATCAGAGTAAGTGAAACTAATATTTTGTCTAATTGAATCAATGTGAGTTAAAAACTCTTCGAGCTACTTTTCATCTTGTCTTCAATGTGAAGCATTTAGAAAGATCGTCCAAAGACTCTAGACGACCTGAAGATTGACAAAGAAATGGCCTGAAAACATTTGATACTCTTCAAAAAACTTATGAGTTACTTATGGTATCTTCGATCACTCAGACATTTTTCTTAAGCCGTAGTGCAACCTGTATTTTGAAACAAAGATGAACTGAACTCCAAAACCTGAGATGAATTCAAATTGATATTTCTTGGGTTGTTCTCAAACTCTGATATGTCCGTGTGAAAAACATCATACTAAAAAATTTTAAACTACTTGTAAAACTTCCCATTCTAATTCCGCAAATGAACAATAACTGCAATGCTCGGGATTAAACAAAACATAATAAATATTTCAAAATTTATATTAACAGGACAAACAAAAGATTTGAAAGCTACACCCACACAAGGCAATGCATAGATGCATAGATATATCAAAAGATATCCATTTGTTTAGAATCTGAATTGACGCCAAAACTCTGTGGTCCATTACTTAACTTGTCGGTGGCTAAGCCAGCATTGCTACTGATTTTTCAAATAAGTTATTTCATTGCTCCAGAATCTTATTGCATTATTCCTATGATCCAACATTCAATTATTCTATTTTTCTTTATTACACATCCCCATAACAATTTATTTATTTTTCAATAAATATGAGAATGTAAATATTTATTTTTAGACTTGAATTAATGATAAATTTTTGGGTAACAAGTACCAAATGAGCTTTTTAAGAGGGAAATTTTCAGCTGAAAAGTTGTCATTCTCAACGTAATCTGTAGTATTTTGTATATCCGCCAAAAAATTAATTCTATTTTCAACTTGATTATGGTGAGAGAACTTCTCATTATTGTTTCTGAATTTTGACCTATTTCTGTTAGTTTTTATCGCAACATATTCCGATATCGATCGTGTAGGGTTGAAATTGGTAACTTTGCAAGGAACCACGGACGATAGAAAGGTCATTTATTTGACCTTTGTTTCCACTTATGTTGATGTTTTCATTTACGTTTTATTCTCGAATACATGTTGCTAACAGACATATTTTAATTGAAATCGAAACTTATGAACGATAAGCTAGTTAACCGTCAACAAGAATAACTTTATCAATTTACGCGTATCCAAAATGTCGGAATTTGTCAAATATCGGTAAGTTTATTTTCAGTTTGTTGATTCAAATAGGAACATTAAAATCATTCAACCAACTTGATTTTTCACACTTATTCACAAGAAACAACGAAAACGTTTAAAAAAATTACGAACGCCTCACATTCCTTTATTCTATTGTAACACCCTCTATAAAAAAACGCCAACCACTTCAAAAAAGTTTGATAAAACTCAAACTGATATCTATCGATGATTTTTTTCGAACTTTGTTGAAGTTGTTGGCGAAATACGAAAGGAAGATTAAATATCGAATTTAATTTCTTCTTTTCTGCTCATTGATTTTGATTGATTGTTTAAATACTTACTGGAATCTGCAGGTGAAGGTGGGTTCATAGTGTCCGGACTCATACAGTCGCTGGGACTTGGTGACCGCTCCCGTTTGGGTAGTGGATGTGTGTTACTTAAGGTACTAAGTGATCCATGGGATCCTAAACCATCCATCGAAACTCCATTTTCCGATAGGAATTCGTCTAGATCAACATACTGGAAAAAAACGTTCAAGTTAGAAAAATTTCACGAATTCAAATATGTAACGGGTGTTTTTTTTCGAGGTATATAACTTTAAGTTGGCATTACTGTTCAAGATGGCGATCGATTTAACAGCTGTCAAGTGATTTATTCTCAGTTTGGTTTGGCAATTCATCATGAATAGACTCACGCCTGAACAACGCTTGCAAATAGTGCAATTTTATTTCGAAAATAATGGTTCTGTGTACGTATCGCACACTACGTCCATTTTATTTTGTTTAGCGATGAAGCGCACTTCTGGTTGAATGGCTACGTCAACAAACAAAACTGCCGCATTTGGAGTGAAGCTTATCCTCAAGTTTATGTCGAAACACCGTTACATCCAGAAAAACTGACTGTTTGGTGCGCTTTATGGGCTGGTGGAATCATTGGTCCGTACTTCTTCAAAAACGATGATGGCCAGAACGTTACAGTCAATGGCGATCGGTATAGAGCCATGATTACTAACTTTTTCATTCCTGAATTGAACAACCACGATGTCCAGGAGCTGTGGTTCTAACAAGACGGCGCAACATGTCACACAGCTCGTGCCACAATCGATTTATTGAAAGACGCGTTAGGTGATCGCCTAATTTCACGTTTAGGACCTGTGAATTGGCCTCCAAGATCTTGTGATTTAACACCGCTAGACTACTTTCTGTGGGGCTATGTAAAGTCATTGGTCTATGCGGATAAGCCACAAACCCTTGACCATTTGGAAGACAACATTCGCCGTGTTATTGCCGATATACGGCCACAAATGTTGGAAAAAGTCATCGAAAATTGGACGTCCAGATTGGACTACATCCGAGCCAGCCGTGGCGGTCATATGCCAGAAATCATATTTAAAATGTAATGCCACAAGATTATCTTGCAGGTAAATAAAATGCATGTCGATCGAATAATCCATCGTTATTTTATTGCAATTTAAAGTTCTATAGCTCTAAAAAAAACACCCTTTACAATCACAACATACATCACAACAAAAAACGAAAAAACCGCAAATTTAAGAATCAATTATGAAACAGAGTCATTTTAGTTTGATCCATTGAATTTATTTCCGTTCTGAATATTAGAATAGCTAACAAACTACCAAAACAAACGAATATGCATCAAATATGAAACCTAGAGAATTTTAACGTATTTCAGATGTAACTGGGATTTGATATCATCAACTATCAAATAAAAAACTTAATTTCTCCTATACGTTCAGTCAATTGTAGCCAAAGATTCCTATGAATACATCAATTGCATATCTTCATTCATATTGTACCGAGTAGATGGCGCCCATAGCTCTATTCTACAAATGAGAAGTATTGACCATGAAACATGGCTAATTTTACACAAGGTTTTATTACTTGCATCCTAAAACATTAAATGGATGGAATCCTAAGAAAACACGTACATATTTCTCTTGATTATCACAAATTTCATTCATGACAACAAACCGATGTTTTTGGTTTTTCTGATTTGATTTTATTCTGGTCGAATTTCATGATATCAAGGGTGTCTTAAAGAATGTACTAAATCCATAGCTATAAAGAAAATTATTAAGTTGAGAGCTAACCCATGCAGATAAATTATTAGACTTCTATTTATAAGGTTTTAATTCGTAATTATCAACAATTTTCGAAAGCTGAAAACTCAAAGAGTAATTTTGAATAAATGCGAAAACCAATAGTATTATAAATGATAGTTTCCATGAAATAACTAATGCCTCCATTTTTTTCTGAAAAAGGTTGAGAATTCCTTCACAACCATAATTTCCGTATAACCTCGTACCTCTTGTGATAACAAAACCAAACGAAGAGAAAATTAAATATGTACATATGTATATCCATATATGACTACACATATTTCACATCGATAGTACGAGATGACATCTCAAGAATTCAATTGAAGTAAAGTTTATTGATTCTCTCAGTGGAAATGATGGAGTGTTCAAATATGACAACTTATCTAACAAAAACTCTCAAGATAATTCAATAATATAATATGTATTAAAAATAAACACGTGTCGTCGTTTGATATGATAACTAGATAATAGACAGGACGATAAGAAACATTATCGTAATCGAAACTTTTATAGAAATAATTCATGAATGAATGTATTTCATATTTGTTCATTCACATATTTCATTGTGAATGTAATTACTACAGTGTATGATTCCATTGAAGTTTAAAGACTTTCTTTTTCGTTTGCTATTGGCAAAAAAATAATGAAATTCATGACGAATTTTTATAACTCAGTTACTTAATTAATATATGCTAGCAATAGCATATTTAATAAATATCAGAATTACTCATTTATAGGTTAATCAACGATAAATTCGTGTGTAAATTCTCAAAAACGTTATCAAAACTTTAAAGATTCCATATCCACGTTAAATGAGAATACCAATGTCAAATAATTAATACTTTGTAACGCAATTCCAAAATCATTCCACGTTTTTATCACATAAGAGTGTTTTATTTGTTTATAAATATTGTAGTATTCAATAACACTGAATAGATAAAGATATTGCAAATTCGATAACGATGTCTAGATTCACAAGATGTGAGATTATAAGCCCAAATTTAGTTTTTGAAAATTTGACTTTACCTTGTACTACTCTGTTCAATATCATTGTTGTTAGATTTAATAGACAGATTTATTATCTTCTCAAGATAAATCTTCTCAAATAAATAATAATAAACTCTCCTGTACTGGAGGTTATATGAATTAGCGCTTTTTTGAAGGATGTTTCCAAATAAAAATGACTGAATTAATAACAGACAGTACATCCAAAATAAAATAGTTCAAGAACAATTCAAATTTGAAGCGATAGCATTACGAATATTATTTTCTTGAAAAATTCCAGAAATTGAGTAGTAGAATCAAGACATAAAATAGTGCACTATTCAAACCCATCAATTCTTCATATGATAAATCCTCCACATTCATATTGGTAAAATGTGCAAATTTCGAGGAAAAAAGTTCATAAATAATTATTCGAATGTGTCGGTTTAGCTGATCGCATTGCAAATCATTCTGACTAATGAAAACTGATTAAAATGTTGAAAACATTTAATGAAAATGTTGAAAACATTTAATGGATGTTAAACCATCAAATTATGAGTATAAATACTTGTAGTAACATTTATATTTCAGGTGATTTATCAACTGTATAATGGAAGTGTTTAGATATTTCCGTCACCGAATATTAGTTAATAACATATAAGATTTTTTTAAGGCAACTCCAAATAAATATTAATGCGTTGAAAGCAAAACTAAATAAGATTCAATCAGAATATTTTCAAAATAATGACCTGAAGTTAGGACATATTTCGGGATTGAATTAATTTTTTGTCTATTGAATAACTAATCAAGTAAAGGGTTTTTTTTTAGAGCCATAGAACTTTAAATTGCAATAAAACAACGATGGATTATTCGATTGACATGAATTTTATTTATTCGTAAGATATTCTTGTGGCAATACATTTTAAATATGATTTCTGGCATATGACCGCCACGGCTGGCTCGGATGTAGTCCAATCTGGACGTCCAATTTTCGATGACTTTTTCCCACATTTGTGGCCGTATATCGGCAATAACACGGCGAATGTTGTCTTCCAAATGGTCAAGGGTTTCACATAGCCCCACAAAAAGTAGTCTAGCGGTGTTGAATCACAAGATCTTGGAGGCCAATTCACAGGTCCAAAACGTGAAATTAGGCGGTCACCAAACGTGTCTTTTAATAAATCGATTGTGGCACGAGCTGTGTGACATGTTGCGTCGTCTTGTTGGAACCACAGCTCCTGGATATCATGGTTGTTCCATTCAGGAATGAAAAAGTTAGTAATTATGACTCTATACCGATCACCATTGACTGTAACATTCTGGCCATCATCGTTTTTGAAGAAGTAAGGACCAATGATTCAACCAGCCCATAAAACGCACCAAACAGTCAGTTTTTCTGGATGTAACAGTGTTTCAACATACACTTGAGGATTAGCTTCACTCCAAATGCGGCAGTTTTGTTTGTTGACGTAGCCATTCAACCAGAAGTGCGCTTCATCGCTAAACAAAATAAAATGGACGTAGTGCGCGATACGTATTCCGCACATGACCATTATTTTCGAAATAAAATTGCATTATTTGCAAGCAATTTTTTACGATTCTGATGATGCCATCATCACGAAATTTGGCGATTGGTTTAAATTTGTTATTCTCCATAAACACGCAGAATTCAAACTCCTCAGATCACTTTTTTGACAAAAAAAAAACAGTTTTCTACGACTATCATAGCTACAAAGGCCGGTCCAAATAGGTTCCTAGCACATTTATTGAGCACAATTACGTCCGAATCGACTCCAATTGAATCCCACACCCAGTTCAATCGGGATCAACACAGCCATGATTCAATTATTATATCGGATGACCCAGTAACAAAACGAAGGTGTTTGAATAGTTTTTTTTTTCGCGGTTGGGTTGGACAGCGTGCCATTTCGACAAACAATCCAACCGCTGATCAGAACGCATCATAGGTTTGTGTTCTATTTATAAATAAACTTTTCGTCGCTAAAATTAACAACGCCACTGTTCTGGTTGAGCGACTCCATACCATTCCGCCTTGTCCGAATTATGTCCGTTGTAAATCAAATTTAAGAGCCTGGTCACATGGGTAAAGGTTCGTTAAACAAATTGTGACTTTAAGATGCCATTATTTAATCCTAGAGTTGTTTCGACTGGATATTTTGCGAATTAGAGGAGTGAAAGGTATAAATCAAGCGAGGACGTTTCTGGGAGTAATGTAGGCCTAACGTCACTCTTCCCCCACTTACTTTTGTCATAAATTGAAAAAACATACGCAGAAAGAAACATTTTCTGTAAAAATGGTTATTTGTAGAGAGAGCACGAGCAGTTAAAACCTCATGGACTAGTTTAGTGATGTTGATAATACTATATTTGACACGATAGAATTAAAATATAGGGCAAAACTGATAAATCAGTGAAAAAATTTTGAAAATCCATCAATAAATGACTGGGAAATAGATTATTTAAATTTACGTATTTTAGCGCGGAACGTCTTTGGTCTCCGACTCGTCTGTGACGTCACGCCACTTGCCTGTGATCGCTACACCATAAATTACGTTTAAATACTTAGCCGCGCCAATGCTCTCGCGCCGTTTGTAGTTGTACAGTGTAGTTTTAACTCGAGTTTTGTTTTTATGTCACCATAATGGAAGAAGGCTTCGTGAAAGGACAAAGTGACAATTTGCCTAAAATATATATATTCGCAGTGATGGAGTTTTTTTCTTCAAATCCATCTTATGTCAGTGCTGAAATAAAAGGAGTTGAACTTTTCAAGTAAGTATCTACTTTTGAGTTTGCTTCATCATGGTTCATCTTATAATGATGATTTATTTAAAAAACGTTTCATAAACAGTTTGTAGTTGAGTACTGGTTGTTGAAGTCTATCCATTATCAATGGCAAAACATATTTATGTGAGGAGTAAAAAGTAATACTGCCCGTATAAAATCCGGTATGAATCAATTCTGATCTTCACACACATATGAAGTAGTTTTAGCACAGACTAACCAGACAATTCACTCTGCCGTTTTTAGGCACGGCGTTTCGTTGACCTTGAATTTCACTATGAACTACTGTAGTAAAAAATGACAAAGATAACCGAACTTCCCACTCTTTCTAAAAGGTTCAAAACGCATGTGATTTGTCAGATTAACCCATTCAAATTTTTGAATTCACCCAACTGCTTATATTCAACTCCTATTCTCTTTGAATATTGAATATTGAAAATTTATCAAAGTATTCAAAATACATGTTTTTTTAAAAACATTAAATATATTTCTTTGAATTAAAACAACAGAGGAACTAAATATTTTATTATTTATAATATATTTGGAATTAGTATTTATGGAAGCCGGTCAAGGTAAAATATGTACGAAGTGTTCTGTTAAAAATTGTAATAGAGCAAGATATCAAGGGATTTCTACGAATTCCATAAGATTCTTCAGATTTCCTAATCCCAGTTCATAACGACCGAGTGATTCCTAATCCAGTTTATAAGGACCGAGTGATGCAATGGAAATTGGCTTGTAGTGATGACATAATAATGAACAAAGATGCAATGCTGTTATATTCAAATAACAGAATATGCAGTATCCACTTTGATGCCAACCTAATGACAAATCACCGTTTATCGAAAAATGCAATTCCAACATTGAATCTGTTCCGAAAACCAAGAGGAATAGTTGTTCAAACCCAAACAGAAGATAAAATGGGAACCGAAGGAAAACGAGTTGCACATATAGAAACTCAAACAACCAAAGAATTATCTCACCAAACACCAAGAAAAAGAAAGTTGAGGCATCTAATTGAGGTAATATATAGTTAAATTTGGAGAATATATAGTCAATAAAAAAAACCTTATTTTTCAGTCAGAGGAAAATGAAATTAAAAGAATGAAATTCAAGACATTCAACCTCGAACAGTCTATTCAGGAAATAGATCCCTGTAAGACACAACTATCTAAAGACAAATTCAAAAAGGCTTGTGATATTCATCTGCCAAATAGTTTTGGAAATATAGCCAAAATAATCAGTGATCTCAATGATAAAAATCTAAAAGGAAGAAGATATACCAAGGAATTTAAACAGCATGCCCTTTCATTATATTATTCCGGGCCTAAAATTTATAAAAGAATGGTTGCCATATATAATTTTCCATCAGTATCTACATTGAGAATATTCAGAAAGGAACTGGTTTAAATGATTTTATATTCAGAAGTCTCAAATGGCGACTAAAAGGTAAAAGCAAAGAAGACAGGATGTGTGCTTTGTCAATGGATGAAGTATCGATCAAAGCAAATTTGCAATATGATACAAAAAATGATGAAATTGTGGGTTTCCACGATATTGGTTAGCATTAAGAGCTGAATTTTTTCATTTGCTGAATACATGATATATATAGAAAAATTTTTTACAAAACCTTTTTATTTCAGGCAAAGAGAAAAAATATATCCCAGCAAAAAATGCCTTAGTATTGATGGCAAGAGGAATAAACGATAATTGGAAGCAGCCATTAGGATATTATTTTTTAAATACATCCTGTAGTCCAACAGACCTGAGTGGAATTATTGGAGATAGCATCGACAAAATGGTTGAAATAGGACTTGATGCAAGAGTCCTAGTGTCTGATTTGGGCTCTAACTTTGTTGCATTTTCAAAAAATTTAGGTGTAACTGATAAATGTACTAAATTTGATATGAATGGAAAGGAATTGTATCAAATAAAAAAAAGCAAATAAACAGGATTCATTCATTAGTGTTGTATTTCTTAGCATATTTAATGATTTTTTTTTGACAAATATTTCTTTCGAAAACATACATAACACATTCAGGCTCATCGAATTTTTCAATCAATATCTAAATGCATAACAGATCAACAACTAAATACTAAACAAAACAACATATATTAAAAATCAATTTCTATTCGATACTGATTCAAATTGGTATAGATTTTCATTGAGCCTGCTACTAGCTCTGATGAGGAACACTGCACAATTGATAATAATTAATTTGAAATGTTGCAATCAAATCAATCATAGAGATTGCAATATATCTAATGAAAACTAATATGGATTCCTCATAATTTTCAGAAATGAAAAGCACATACTTAACATTTCATTTTAGACACTTTCAAAAAACATGAGTATTTCTGAGAGCTTTAAAAAGGTACACCTCAAGAATTAAAAATTACACCACACTTTTAACAATACACTAAAATAACTGAGTGTGAAAGTATGTATCAAAAATGAAATTCCTTGGAATACTAGCATGATTCTAAGGGTTGCTTGGTATCTCTGAGATTAAAAAAATCTTTTTCGTCTTACTGATGAATGACTGTTTACGGCAGACTATGATTGCAAGGAGAGCTCGAGCAGCGATCCTACATTGAGAGAAATATTTGAATGTAGAAATATTTGCGATTAATATTTTAAATCAAGCAAGAACAAAATAAAATTTATTTTCTTAGAACCGTCATTTTCAATAACATAACCTAAGCGAACGCAAAATCCACGATTCAAATTGAACTATCGCTGCGATTAGTCGAAAGAATCAATCTAGCTCTCTGATTGGTCACCCCGAATCACCCCGAACTCATTCATAAATACGAGTAGAGCGAATTCGAGGTCAACGAAACGCCGGTGACGATTTCCTTCGTAAATGCATAGAGTGAAACATCTGTAGTAATCTGTGGTTTTAGGTCCAATTAAGTCACGCCTCATTAATTTGCACCACTTCTTCCTTTGATTCGTGTCATTTGGTACATGAAAAAACAATTTATTGGGGTTTTTAATTGTCGTGCTTGCACACATAGGCACAATACAATATTTGTAGGATTTTTTTTTTATTTCAGCCATCGTGTAACGAACAAAACACGACACGAACGGCACAAGAGATTGTACACCAATGAATTCGTAAACACTCTGCGAATACCAGTCGCCTCGTGTAAGTGGCGTGACGTCACACACTAGACGCTGCGTACTATGAAATTATTCTTCCAAGCGCAACTTCAAAGTCCCATAACTTTTTCATTTCTAGAGATATTTCAATGATTCTTCCACATTTTTGTTTCATTTTACTTAAATTTTTAGAATTAATCCTTAACAAAAAATGAAAACTAGTCCATTGCAGAAAAAGCTATTTAATTATGTTCAAAAATGTTCTACTTTTACCTGAAAACCATATGAAATGTTATTTTTCATCGGTATTGAAATAAAATTTCCCGAACTACAAACTGTCAGCAACTTTTTCAGTATCTCAATTTATCTTTTTCGCTCTGACTGTAATCATGTTATTTTGAGAAAACTCCTCTTCAGAATATAGTTTTTACCTTGAGATCTGTCTCGTACGATTTGTCCCAAAGGTTGGGTCCCAAAAAGGCCGTTTGGGCTTCAACGTTGCCCCATAGGTCAGCGTCATCTTTGCTTTTGCTGTCATCGCCAAGAATACTGCCGGCCAAGTCTTTTATAGTTGAGTGATTGTGGGGATGAGTAGGTTTGCTGTTTCCTAGAAAATTAAACATGAATTCAGTTTGTTTATGTTATTGGATTCCCCACAATTTTTGTCTGAATCTTTTTTATTTCAATAGTAATATAGAAAATAGAGTTGTCTTAACAAGGTGATTTTTTGGAATCGATAGTGAAAGCAGGAAATGGAAAGTGATGTAATTGTCTTCGAGATTTCAGTAGCCATGCAACAGTGGATAGCTCTTTATCGCATTTTTGCGTATGATGCGTTTGTTAACAGTACAGTTACTTGAGATGGCCCCAAGCTACAAAGAGGTCTTGAAAAGTGTTCAAATTCATCGTAAAAAAATAAACTAGGACAGTGCGGCAAGCCTTAATTAAGAGCTGAGAATGTTCAGCATGATGGAACAAAGATTAAGTCATCGGACAGTTCGTTGAATCTTGCAGGCTAATTCAAATTTGCACCCTTACAAGGTGTGCATCGTCCAACAGCTACAGCCAAGAGACTATAGGGAGAGGTTGCTCATTCAACAGCTTATCTCCTCCATTCAATATAAGTTAAAATTGTTATATCATTGGTCGAAGTATGTATTACTTCTCTCTCATAAGAAATATATACGATGAAGCGACTTTCCACGTGAAAATAGATGAAGACATAACGACCGAGGAAATAAATCTAGGTAGAAGTGTTTTAAGGTGATACCATCTCACCTAAACTTTCCACTCTAGCCTTGGAAAATGGGATAAAAAAGCTAGCTTGGGATCGGAAAGGACTGAAAATCGATGGGGCGTAAATAATTCGAGATTTGCAAACGACATAGTACTGATAAGCACAGACATCCATGAATTGAAATCGAAGCTACAGGACCTGAATGAAAAGTCAAAGGAAATAGGACTAGAGATGAATCTTGACAGAACGAAGATAATGAGCCATATTTAGGAAGATATCACTTTAGATAACATAAGCATTGAGAAGGTGGAACAATATGTATATTTGGGGCATATGATTAAGAATGGAAAAGATAATCAAATATTGCAAATTGGGAGAAGAATACGATTAGCATGGGCAGCCTTCGGCAAACTGAGTTTCATCTTCAAGGACAAAAATATTCCTCTACACTTAAAACGCAAAACCTAGGACAGCTGTATATTACCAGTGGCAACATATGGTCTAGAAACTATGGCAAAAACGAAAAAAAGGGCAGATCAACTGAGAGTAACTCAAAGGGCCATGGAAAAGATGCTGGGTATAAGCTTGAGGGACAGAATTCCGAACACCGAAATACGAAAAAAGACCAGAGTAACTGACATCATGAGTAGAATAGCGAAATTTAAGTGGCAGTGGGTGGCACATGTAACAAGGCAGAGTGTGGAGAGATGGTCACACAAAGTGACGTTTTGGAGACCTCGAGAGGCGAAAAGAAGCATAGCAAGACCGAGAAAAAGATCGATTAAGCCGTCAAGCAATGGATGAGAACAGCAAAAGACAGAGAAGCATGGAAAAAACTGGAAGAGGCCTATGTCCGACACTGGATGGAAGAGAGGTGAAGAAGAAGAAGATGTATTACTTCTAAAGAAGTAAATACTCTTCTTTACTCATTTGATGAAGAGGAAAATATATCAGTTCAGCATTCCTTTGAAAGTACATCGATAGTTCACAGAGATCCACACATATCGACCTTGGATTCCGAAAGTACCATCACAATATTTAAAAGAAGAAGATCCAACAATGTCCTCATATGTGAACACAATTCTACTTTTCCTCTCGGCGTTTCCTTGAAGAAGAATTTCTTCGATATTCTTTTATGTGCGTTGAATATTACATGAGGGGTTATGTAAAAGTTTATAAGCTATCCCCACATAATGCCAACCTTGTTTTCCTGCTGACATGATCCGCCATTAAAAACCAATCATTTGTTTGGGTGCAGCAACAGGCTTTCCACAGAAAATTCATTTGAATAAATAACTACCGGCTATCCGAACAACAACATAAGAAGCGAATGTTAAAAAAAAATTAAATGGAGTTCGAGGCATTAAATAGTTATCGACGCTCGGTATGTAATAATAATTATTCAATTAGAAGAAAGTCATGGTTTATGTCTTATTAAGTACTCGGAACCAGTCGCTTTTCATTCGGATTATAAATTCTCCTATGAAATGGTCTGACATGGTGTTTCATTGATTCGGAGATGGTTTAGTAATAATAAAATGAACAGCTTGTTATTAATTGCAATCCCATAACTGTTTTTTTTGATGGCCCATTGATCGATAGCAGTATATTAACAGGCCAATTGAAAAGTCCCCGGTCTATCATAGTAAAACACATTTTTTTGGCCAATTTCGATTTTTTTATTCAACATAGGAGTCTTTGAGGGCGATACCGTGATTATAGCGATCTTCAAACTTTTCGATACCATTTCTGTAATACGATTTGTCTTTCGCTTGAAAATAGGCCTCAGTTTCAGCGCTTACTTCTTCATTGGCGCTAAATTTCTTTCCAGCGAGCATTCTTTTGAGGTCTGAGAACAGGAAAAAATCACTGGAGGTCAGATCTGGCAAATTCGGTGAATGCAGAAGCAATTCGAAGTTTTCATCTTTTTGTATTTTCTCATCTTGAAATGTCCCCGGTCTACCATATTAAAACACATTTTTTTGGCAAAATTCGATTTAATTATTCAACTCAGTTGACTTCGAGTCACTGGAGGTCAGATCTGGCAATTACGGTGAATGCAGAAGCAATTCGAAGCCCAATTCATGCAATTTTGCCATTTTTTCATTGATTTGTGAGACGACGCATTGTCTTGACGTAACAGCACCCTTTTTTCAAATGGGGCCGTTTTTTAAAGATTTCATCCTTTAAACGACCCCATAACGCTATATAATAATCGCTGTTGATGGTCTGGCTCTTCTGGTGGTAATCAATGAATATTATACCTTGCGCATCCCTGAATACTCATGCCATAACCTTGCCAGCTGATTTTTGTGTTTTTCCTCGCTTTGGCTTCGGTTTATCGTGTGCAGTCCACTTAACTGATTGTCGATTGGACTCCGGAGTGAAATGATGGAGCCGTGTTTCATCCATTATCACATGTCGATGCAAAAATTCAGGTTTATTGTAAAGCTTTGAACACTGCTCAGAATCATTAACACGTTGTTGCTTTTGATCGATTGGAGCTCACACAGCACCCATTTCACACCCAGCTTTCTCATGTACAAATATTCGTGAATGATATGATGTACACGTTCAGATGATATCTTCACAATGTCTGCCATCTCGATCAACTTCACTTTACGGCCTTTTTCAATTATTTTGTTTATTTTTTTTTATTTTTTCGTCGATATTTCTTCTGGGCGTCCACTGCTTTCGTTTTGATCGGTGCTCATCGGACATGTATAAATAACTAGCTATTATTTTTTGATGATTTAAGATTTTTGAGTCGATATGGGAAAGTAATAAACCATAGTGTAAAATATACGGTGAGTTATAATCGATTTTTCCGAATCACCATTGCCCATTCAGGAAGGAAACAACGAAAATTAAAAGCCACAACAATCTAGAATAGATACCGAGCGAGCAAGAACTAATTCTGTCATGAAATAACTCAACATGCAACCCGATACCATAATTCCATCTAGGAAATCCCATAAACAAGGAAAGAGGAAGTGCCCGAGGACTGGATCAGTGGAGTAGCGCAAAGTGGGTTCCGTAGCCGGTGGTTAACCGAAGCGCTGTTACGTATAGACCGACATTTTTCCTTCATCACGTTCAATTTCACCGTAAATGTGCGGGCACCAGCTCTCCTCTGAGCCACTGTACCTGCCTTCACGTGACAATTACGTAAATTTATTTTCTAGAGCCGAATGCGGTCAATTTTCCAAAGGGGGCACTGTAAATGATCGCCTGTGGTTTTTTTCATTTCTTTTGAACTGGAGTCTAGTATATTTGACAATTTAAATAGGAAATTTGAATGTCTTCTTTCTGAAAACGTGTTAAAATGCCTTCTTAACCAACGTCAGTTCATAATGTTGAAGGAGCTCTAACCGACGAAAAAATCAAAAAACGACACAAAATGATTTTGAATGACCATAAAGTGAAGTTGATTGAGATAGCAGACATTGTGAATATATCATCTGAACGTGTACATCATATCACTCACGAATATTTGTACATAAGGAAGCTGTGTGCAAAATGGGTGCTGCGCCAGCTCACAATCGATCAAAATCAACAACATGTTAATGATTCTGAGCAGTGTTCGAAGCTGTGAAATAAACCTGAATTTTTGCATCGATATGTGATAATGGATGAAACTTGGCTCCATCATTTCACTCCGGAGTCCAATCGACAGTCATCTAAGTGGACTGCACACGATAAACCGAAGCCAAAGCGAGGAAAAACACAACAATCAGCTGGCAAGGTTATGGCATCAGTATTCAGGGATGCGCAAGGTATAATATTCATTGATTACCACCAGAAGAGCCAGACCATCAACAGCGATTATTATATAGCGTTATTGGGTCGTTCAAAGGATGAAATTTTTAAAAAACGGCCACAATTGGAAAAAAAATTGCTGTTACGTCAAGACAATGCGTCGTCTTACAAATCAATGAAAAAATGGCAAAATTGCATGAATTGGGCTTCGAATTGCTTCTGCATTCACCGTAATCGCCAGATCTGACCTCCAGTGACTCGAAGTCAACTGAGTTGAATAATTAAATCGAATTTTGCCAAAAAAATGTGTTTTAATATGGTAGACCGGGGACATTTCAAGATGAGAAAATACAAAAAGATGAAAACTTCCAATTCCAGGAATATGAGTAATAATCTAATTTTTCTTCTTATTACATTATATTTCTTCGAGGAAATAGATTTAGAGCTAATAATAAATAATGAAATAGAACTTAATAATAGTATACTATAATACAGTAATAAATGAAACCGCACTCAAATGACAGTTATTCTATTTCCACTTTTTAATGATATAAATAACAATTGTTTCGCTAAACAGTAGCTTCTTTGGGTTTTACATTTTGAATAACTGAAATTTTTAATATTGAACTATCACTTATATACCTAGATAAATATGGGTATAGGTACATGTTATCAAGAAATTATCCAGGGAATTCCAGCTATAAATGATTTATAGAAAATATTTAAAAGCGGCGAGTGTTAACTTCAACTTGGTCATCCAATAATATTGCAATTTTATTGTATCTATTTAGTTATAGAACTCCTAGGATTCCAAGAAATAACTTCTATTTACGGTATTTAGAATTTCAAAATTATGGTTAAACGTGTGTCCTAATTCTAATAAGAGATTGAAAATATGGAATTATGATTGCTGTTGTTGAATAATTGGAAGAAGAATAACTATCATTGAATAACTGGATTTAAATGAATTTTCACCAATTTAAGACCGAGGCATTCGATTGACATGAATTTTATTTATCCGAAAGATAATCTTGTGGCATTACATTTTAAATATGATTTCTGGCATATGACCGCCACGGCTGTCTCGGATGTAGTCCAATCTGGACGTCCAATTTTCGATGACTTTTTCCAACATTTGTGGCCGTATATCGGCAATAACACGGCGAATGTTGTCTTCCAAATCGTCAAGGGTTTGTGGCTTATCCGCATAGACCAATGACTTTACATAGTCCCACAGAAAGTAGTCTAGCGGTGTTAAATCACAAGATCTTGGAGGCCAATTCACAGGTCCAAAACGTGAAATTAGGCGGTCACCAAACGTGTCTTTCAATAAATCGATTGTGGCACGAGCTGTGTGACATGTTGCGCCGTCTTGTTGGAACCACAGCTCCTGGACATCATGGTTGTTCAATTCAGGAATGAAAAAGTTAGTAATCATGGCTCTATACCGATCACCATTAACTGTAACGTTCTGGCCATCATCGTTTTTGAAGAAATACGGACCAATGATTCCACCAGCCCATAAAGCGCACCAAACAGTCAGTTTTTCTGGATGTAACGGTGTTTCGACATACACTTGAGGATTAGCGGCACCTTTGTTTGTTGACATAGCCATTCAACCAGAAGTGCGCTTCATCCCTAAACAAAATAAAATGGACGTAGTGCGCGATACGTATTTCGCACGGAACCATTTTTTTCGAAATGAAATTGCACTATTTGCAAGCGTTGTTCAGGCGTGCGTCTATTCATGATGAATTGCCAAACCAAGCTGAGAATAAATCACTTGACAGCTGTTAAATCGGTCGCCATCTTGAACAGTAATGCCAACTTAAAGTTATATACCTCGAAAAAAAACACCCGTTATCTGATCATTATTGAAAGAACTATGATTAAAAACGCTTTCCTTCGATTTCCTAGCATTCATAATCATTCTGAAACTTTTCTCGGCGTATTGACGACCTTGAAGAATCCCTGGGAAAACCTAGAACGATGAGTTTTTCCACTATACGATGAAAATCATAAAAATAGAAAATACGTACTTTTGTATACGTATTATAAAGCGAATGCAATTATGTTTTTCCACTAACTAACTACGCCCACATCGGTTTAACACATCAATGACAAAAAAGTTACTGACATTGGAAGGTATCATATGGTAACATTGCTTATAAACACAGGTAGGTCAATAGAGAAGGTCGTCAAAAATGCTTCATGAGTCTGAATAGTTTGTCATTCAATTTATGCAAGTAGCATCATAAAATTCCAGATATTGAGATTATAATAAATCCTCTCAAGATTTACGTTGTTATTGGAGTAGGTAACAATCGTGTTTTTATTGTTGATGTTATTGAATCAATTGAAAATGAATCTATTTAAGCCGCTACGAAAACAAAATCAATATTTCTATTAGTAAGGATGAAAACAAGTTAGACATGTTAGTAAAGTCTATTATTGTCAAATATTTTCATCAAATCTGATAGGATTTTACAGTTGCACCAATCTCATTTTCAAATAAATAAATTTCAATCACACCACCAGTCTAAACTATAATGTCAAGTGTGAGGAAGCTCAGAAAAGTGAAATATTCAAAAAATTCTCCTTAAGAAAAAGAAACCAAAATCATTTCTGAATACTGCTGAAGCTCAGAGTACTAAACATGGATAGAGGGAGCATATGTCATTTTCAGTAAGCGAATTTTGTCCCCAACATGAACTATCAAATTTGACATGAAGCTTGCGGAATTGAAAACATACCAGTGATACGATATTTCACTCAATTCGCGAGTTTCTCCACAAAGAACGCACTTCTTTAGCCCCATAGTGAATCAACGTTTCCTATTAACTCAAAATATATTAAAATAAATACCTAAATATATCAGAAATTCAGGAAACAAACTTCCAGCGCGCCAAACGACGTGAAACAACCGATGACACTAGGAGAGCAAAAGTTGCCAAACCTTATATTTCAGCAAGTAGATACAGAAAATAATAAATATTTTGCTTATTATAAATTCGACAATTAGGAAAAATATCGGATTCCAAATATTCAAATTTGCATATTTAATCGGGAATCACTCAAATAAATATATTTCATTCAATATAATATACATTCATAACGATATAGTAAAATAGTGGATTTGAAAATATATCACAATCCGACAACGTAACCTAACCATGTTGGGGACATGTAAAAATGCGTATAATCCCCCTATCTATGTTTATTACTCTATGCGTTGAAGTCACGTCATATTGACAGACAAATCAATTCCCGTAATTCCGCTGCTCTATGAAATAACCATGTGGGAAAAAAAATCAATACACGCCGCCTGAGACAAATACCTCCCAAGAACATGGAAGAATCTAGCAACGTTTCACTTTCATCTAATTCAATGAAGCCCAATTCTCTCCATAGCTTACTCCGTGAGAACCATTCCAACTAAATAATTTCCTTGTATTGTCAGCTGTCCAAAAAAGAAACTTTCTAGCAAAGACACCGTTCAAGGCGCTCTCGTGTTTAGACTTTATTTGCGTTTCAATAATACGTGTATGTGCAGAGATCTTATCTGTTCTTATGAATCGCTGGCAGATTGCTTCACAGATGCTTTGTTCGATAAATTATAGCGGAAAGAGTCTATCCTTTTATGTGCCTCCCCGTATGCTATTATCACTCTTATGGCGATGATATCTGGGAATAGTACAGTGCATCCCATTTTGGGTGAGACAGCCAGGTTTCTCGCTTGTTATTTAAGATAGAGCCTTGCGGTTTTCACGTTCCTGTCCTACTTTTTCGTGAAACTCAAGTTGGTCTAATCAGATTGTGCATAACTGTTTCCGTTCAAAAGATACAGGGTGATTTTGGAAATTGATACTTTTCGGACCCCTTCTTTATCTCCGAAGTTATTAGAAATAATGCTGAGGTAAAAACTACGTCTGAAGCAGAATTCTGCGTAGAATCCAGTGGCGTACTCAATATTTTTTTTCGGGGTATGGTTTTGAAGATTCAACACAAACTTATGTTTTTTTAATGGAACACCATGTGTATCATTACATCGAAGAATTCGTTATTTTTTTCCCTTCAAAATGATATATGACACTATGTAGGTAGGATGTTCAGAAATGTTAAAAAAACACTAAAACATCAAATAATGATGATTTTTTGTTAATGGGCAATGGATTTCCCATAGAAAAGAAGAATCAATAATGATAACAATAATTTATAGCGATGACAGCTAGATCAGATTGGTTTTTTCCCTCCAATGCCTACTTGATAAAACAATGGTCCCAAATGCATAGTAGCCATAATAACAACAAGGATGTTTGTGTCATCAATGACCTACTACTTTTAAAAATCGAAAGTAATAATCCTCTTATTGAAACATAGAAAATTCATGGCCCATTCACAAAAAATCATCATTATTTGACGTTTTAGTGTTTTTTCAACAATTCTGAACATCCTACCTACATAGTATCATATATCATTTTGAAGGGAAAAAAATAACGAATTCAACGAAGTAATGATATATAGGGTGTTCCATTAAAAAAAATATAGGTTTGTGTTGAATCTTCAAAACCATACCCCGAAAAAAATATTGAGTACGCCACTGGATTCTACGCAGAATTCTGATTCAGACGTAGTTTTCAGCTCAGCATTATTCCTAATAATTTCGGAGATAAAGGAGGGGTCCGAAAAGTATCAATTTCCAAAATCACCCTGTATCTTTTGAACGGAAAAAGTTATACAGAATCTGATTAGACCAACTTGAGTTTCACGAAAAAGTAGGACAGGAACGTGAAAACCGCAAGGTTCTATCTTAAATGACAAGCGAGTAACCTGGCTGTCTCACCCAAAATGGGATGCACTGTACATAGGCATTCAACTGTATGCCTTTTTTTCCCAAATTCGAAGTTTTATTGTGAAAAACTAGATATACCTTTATGATTCAAAGTATTGTCCATCATTGGCCACTACTTTCTCCCATCTTTCGGGCATCGTACGAATCCCTCGTTGAAAAAACTGAAACTGAAAAACCAATTTTTTACTTCTTCATAAGACCGGAAGTGCTGATCAGCCAGGTCATGTGATGTGCCATTAATCGAAACAAGTGATAGTCCGAGGGAGCAACGTCTGCAGAATACGGTGGGTGGGGTAGGACTTCCCATTTCAACGTTTCCAAGTATGTCTTCTCAGTTTGGTTTGGCAATTCATCATGAATAGACTCACGCCTGAACAACGCTTGCAAATAGTGCAATTTTATTTCGAAAATAATGGTTCTGTACGGAATACGTATCGCGCACTACGTCCATTTTATTTTGTTTAGCGATGAAGCGCACTTCTGGTTGAATGGCTGCGCCAACAAACAAAACTGCCGCATTTGGAGCGAAGCTAATCCTCAAGTGTATGTCGAAACACCGTTACATCCAAAAAACAGACTGTTTGGTTCGCTTTCTGGGCTGGTGGAATCATTGGTCCGTACTTCTTCAAAAACGATGATGGCCAGAACGTTACAGTCAATGGTGATCGGTATAAAGCCATGATCACTAACTTTTTTATTCCTGAATTGAACAACAATGATGTCCAGGAGCTGTGGTTCCAACAAGTCGGCGCAACATGTCACACAGCTCGTGCCACAATCGATTTATTGAAAGACACGTTTGGTGACCGCCTAATTTCACGTTTTGGACCTGTGAATTGGCCTCCAAGATCTTGTGATTTAACACCGCTAGACTACTTTCTGTGGGGCTATGTAAAATCATTGGTCTATGCGGATAAACCACAAACCCTTGACCATTTGGAAGACAACATTCGCCGTGTTATTGCCGATATACGGCCACAAATGTTGGAAAAAGTCATCGAAAATTGGACGTCCAGATTGGACTACATCCGAGCCAGCCGTGGCGGTCATATGCCAGAAATCATATTTAAAATGTAATGCCACAAGATTATCTTGCGGCTAAATAAAATTCATGTCAATCGAATATTCCGTCGTTGTTTTATTGCAATTTAAAGTTCTATAGCTCTAAAAAAAATACCTTTTAGGAACATTTTGCAGCGGAAATCTCAAATATCGAAGTTTTTAGGGTACTTATATGAAATAAGCGAAACATTATGCAAAAACCTTCCTAAAGTACCTTCAATGCTTTTCCCATTTTTTTTATCCACGTCATAAATATCTCCTACACTCCAACTGCGCCGACCGTAGAGTTTGGCAACACGGGAAACCCACAATTAAAAGATAAGCACCACCGCGACAAGATAGAGAAAGTGGCTGAATTCTCCTATTAGGCAATACGAGACACGAAACTTTTTAATTGATTATTTCTTTTTTTTTATCCCCGCCCAGCTCGAATACGGTATCACAAACGCTGGAATTGCCGCTGTTTTTACCTGTGTGGGATATCAATCAATAAACAAGCTAATAAGCTGCAATAACGAAGAAAGTGTAGATGCCGAGCGCGCTGGAGGTAGCGAAAATGATAAGTAGGCAAGCTTTACGGTCGGTCAAATGTTGCATAACGTGGAATACGGAAGGAAATCTCATCTGGACTAGCTACCGATTGTGGTCGTTTCTACAGAGGCGGTGTGGTGAAGAATTTATCTAGGGAAATGTGTAATATTGTTTTTTATTTTTTTGGACTAGTAATTTTAGATAGTTTCATTTATTGTTTTTATTGATAAAATCATACTGTCAGTGTTGAAATGTATATGTCGGAAGTGAAGGCATTATACAGTGCAATAATTCAATATTTATAAAGGGTGTTTTTTTTTAGAGCTATAGTACTTTAAATTGCAATAAAACAACGATGGATTATTCGATTGACATGAATTTTATTTATCCGCAAGATAATCTTGTGGCATTACATTTTAAATATGATTTCTGGCATATGACCGCCACGGCTGGCTCGGATGTAGTCCAATCTGGACGTCCAATTTTCGATCACTTTTTCCAACATTTGTGGCCGTATATCGGCAATAACACGGCGAATGTTGTCTTCCAAATGGTCAAGGATTTGTGGCTTATCCGCATAGACCAATGACTTTACATAGCCTCACAGAAAGAAGTCTAGCGGTGTTAAATCACAAGATCTTGGAGGCCAATTCACAGGTCCAAAACATGAAATTAGGCGGTCACCAAACGTGTCTTTCAATAAATCGATTGTGGCACGAGCCACGAGCTCCTGGACATCATGGTTGTTCAATTCAGGAATGAAGAAGTTAGTAATCATGGCTCTATACCGATCACCATTGACTGTAACGTTCTGGCCAACATCGTTTTTGAAGAAGTACGGACCAATGATTCCACCAGCCCATAAAGCGCACCAAATAGTCAGTTTTTCTGGATGTAACAGTGTTTCGACATATACTTGAGGATTAGCTTCACTCCAAATGCACACACACAATGGATGAAACTTGACTCCATCATTTCACTCAGGAGTCCAATCGACAGTCAGCTGAGTGAACTGCACACGATGAACCGAATCGAAAGCGACGAAAAACACAACAGTCAACTGGCAAGGTTATGGCACTAGTATTCTTGGATGCACAAGGTATAATATTCATTGATTACCTCCAAAAGTGCCAGACCATCAACAGCGATTATTATATAGCGTTATTGGATCATTTGAAGGATGAAGTCGTTAAAAAACGGCCACATTTGAAGAAAAAAGAGGTGCTGTTTCATCGAGGTAATGCGCCAATTGCATGAATTGGGCTTCGAAATGCTTCTGCATCCACCGTATTCGCCAGATCTGGCCCCCAGCGACTTTTTCCTGTTCTCAGACCTCAAAAACTGCTCGATGGAAAGAACTTCAGCGCCAAGGAAGAATTAATTGCCGAAACTGAGGCCTATTTTGAAGCGAAAGACAAATCGTACTACAAAAATGCTATCGAAAAGTTGTAAGATCGCTATAATCGCTGCATCGCCCTCGAAGGCATGAGGCTATCAACACGAAATTTTGTAAGATACTTGAAATGGTTATTTTACACATACAAGCAAAATTTCAACCTGATCTGATAGGTCATCACAGAAATATCGATTATTTTCTTTCAAATATTCATCTTCAATTATTTATGGTTGTCTTGATGTGATCAGTTTGAAATTTTGCACGAAGCTTGGAATTGTTATTTCATATTAACACCCAAGATCTCATTTTCATCGGTTTTGTGGTAACGGAAATATCGTGTGATTTCGATCTTCTTCTTGAATCTTCTCTGGTCTTATATTCCGTTGGTCCTTCACGTCGGATCCACCAGCTTTAGGGATCGGCGGTACCGGTAGGCTATAACTGACGCTAAATATGCCAGCATATTTGAACTCTGCTTGTTTCAGCTTCTCCTTGACGGAGACAACTCTCACTTTTGCGGAGGAAAGTCTCACGAAGGTGCCCGACTCCCGGGGCTCGGATACCTAGTGCCACACATCGGAGAAGACGTCGTCGGAGGCGGGCTCAACACACGCGGCGGTGAGAGCCAGCCAGAGGCGGTTTAGGAGGAAGTCTAATTACCGTTGAAGTCGTTAAAGATGTGTCATATCTAGATTCAACACTGTTAGGATGAATTACGCAGTTAGGATAGTTCTATGGGTTGATGGAGACCCTCAGAGAATCGTTTTGGTCCGATTGGTTTCATTAGTTATTTGGTTTTTTCTGTAAAGTGTTTATTTCTGGTTTAAACATGCGTGGCTTTTATATGGATTCAGATATGAGTGACGTTAATGTAATCTTTTAGGGGTATTCCACAGGAAAGCGTTCTGAGTCCCTTAAATAACAACTATTGGGTTTATTTTTATCAAAAAAAAAAAAATATTGAGTTCAATACAGATGTGCCATATTTATATTCGGCACTGTGAGAACGAAATACGTGTTTCAGATACTTCGATTGTCCAAAGGTGTCACTCAGGGCAGTATTCCAAGTCGATTTGGTTCATTATTTACTTTTAAATTTGTTTGAAATGCGATTTTCATGAAGATGTGTGGGTTATATTATAATCAATAATTATCTCAACAAATGATCAATTTCTCTGAAAATTGTTGTGTTTATTTACTGATCCTCAACATTTCCAACGAAGGTTCTGAGTATTTTCATTAATTATATGTTGAAAGAAATTGGCCAATGAAAAACAAAATAGGCGTTATGAATGGGTATACTTTTTCTCTACTGAGAGAGAGATACAGGCAAATAAAAAGTTGAATAATAGATAGAAGTAGAATTAACAAAAGAAAGATCCTAGACGTAGGATTTTTCCGTACTAATTTCAAAGAACCAGATGTTCAACGCTGCCAATTAAAATTAATTGGGATAATGGTCAACAAGCTTTTTAGCACTGTTTATTGAGTATAATTCTAATTATCATTGAATACTAAACATTCTGAAATGGGAATAGAAGGAAACTCTTCTGATGTTCATTAATTCAATTGATTGTCAAATGTATACTTTTGGCAATCATTAGGTACAGCTCAACTTATATATTCCTGATTTATAATTTTTTGAGTTAGCATCTTTGTTGTATTTGAAGAATTCACTTAGGTTTAAGGTTTCAAAAGAAGAGTTGAAATTATATTTATTTTTAAGAATCATAGAGAGTTTTATGGTCTCCAAGGGTGCAATTGGCACAAGAAAGTGGAATTTACAAGCCTCAGGCTACATATAAGAAGATGGAGAAGAATTGAACAAGAAATAAAAACTATAAACACAACTGACGAAATAAAACAAAACTGAAGAATCAAGAACTATAAATTGAAGCAATAAAAACCAAATTCATCAGAGAACCTGGAAAACGCTATTCCCTATTCACAATCAGTTTTTACTCATTTTCTTTGGATTTCAGTCAAGTAGTGAACATTTGTATTATCATTACTTCAATGAGATCTATTTAATTTTTTTTTCGGTAACCAATCTATTGCTATTTGTGTCATGAAATGAATTTTATAATCAATGAAAATAATCGTTAAGAGTTGGATTAATTTCCTGGTTTCTGTAATTGTCACTTGTCAGTATTACCAGAAAACATACCTCTTTTATAGAGTCCTCATATTATAATTGTCAATTTTTTTTACCGTAGTTTTTTCCAATGTTTGATCTAATTAAGTTGCATAAAAGTAATTCGAACATCTCTTTTCAATTTACAACTGGTTAAACATTCAAAATTCCATGTAAAATTCTTACTGATGGATTTCTCCTGTATTATGCCAATCATTTACCAAATCAAACAAGTTTTTACGTTGAAATTCGTAATCTATTCTATTCTAATCATGTACGGACTCTATCAAGTTATAAATCATTTTGAACCTCTCGTACTGATACCAAAATACAATTCATAGATTAAATTGAATTTTGGCATGAGAACAATGCCTCAATGTTTTGAATCGGCCGTTACAGGAATTAAATTGAAAAAACTACTAGTGATACCAGAAAAAAAATGTTCTTTATGGTTGTAAAATAATACCTATACTATTACTCACGACTACAAGAGTAGTTTTGTGGTTAGGTTTTTCATTGGATTTCATCATATTAATATAAATTTTATGTCTTTATATTGAGCATGTTTCCCCGCAATGAATTTTCCAAGCTTATTAATGTCTTGATATTAACCACATCATGAATCAATTTTAACAGATTGAGATGTTCGAAATTTTTTGATCGAAACTTTCTCACTTTACTCTAATGATTTCCAAAAAAATCTCTCGGACCATAGATCTGAGCACTAAAGCCAAAGTATAACATAATTATATTAACGTAAGTGCATAAATACATGAAAAATATTAAAGAAAAAATTACCCAAATGGATAATGAAAGTAAAGAATGAAGATATTAAAATTTTCTAAATAAGTCAATTAATTTTGTCTGATGGAAAATTAGTCAGGGATGTAACAATAAAGTAAATTATTAGTAATGAAACTCTAAATATTATTGGCGCTAGTTTGCACAACCTATAATTCCACTATAAGATGTGAAATTTACTATTATGGTAGGAAACTAATAAATTTTGCTTGTCAATAGTAATTGATATGCTTTAGTAGTCTAGTTGTCTAGGTGTGGAAATGTAAATCTTTAGATAGTAAGTGATACATCTATGGTTGTATTCTGCGAAATAAAAATTTAATAGTGGAAAAGCAAAAAAATCATTGAATATCTTGATGAACATTTCGTGAAATGTTCTTTACACTGGTTTGAATAAATTTTTTTATTATCCATCAAAAACTTTTCGGGTAATTTCCCGAATCTAAATCACCCATAAATCAGCAAAGAACATCACGCACTCTCATCGATTTCACATATACGAAAATAGTTCCTATTTATCTCATATTTATGATACAAGTCCTTAATAGTCTAGCGACCTATGAATTTGAATATTTCTATGGATCAATACTATTTAATATTTATTATTCATCTTCCGAATATTTTCGTCTGTTTCGCTCGGTACAGGTCGAGATGCCAAGGGTTCCTCAATCATAGGATGTTATCTTGTTGTCCTTCATTTGACATAATGATCTCTCAACTGATCCGTCATAGCTTTTGTTTACTTCTCGGGTATCACAAATGGAAATATACTTTATTAGCTTCCTGGATCTACTAGAAATTTAAATTCTTGGATGAAATGAATTCTTCGTACTGGAATTCATCAAAAAACTAAATCTTTTAAAGAAAATCGTTACATATTTGGGAATATATATATTTTCTAAAAAAAATTGATCTCCTACATGCAAATAATGGATAATCCTAATTTTGCTAAATTTCGGAGTCACTCAGTGACGTTTCAATAAGTCATTTTCAAGACGTCTATTCAAATTAATTTGTGAGAAATTCAAATGATCTTTGACTTTAACGATGTCTGGGATTTTTTTTTCAAACGTCGCCAAAACTCTTTATACAACGCAGATCTAATCACTCAAAGTAACAATTAAAAAGTAATCAGGATATCCTTACTTAGTCAGTCCTTGATCTGTCCACACTATAGTTCAACATGTCGCAACAAACTTTACAACGTGCATTCGAAAAGTATATAACTAGAATTTTCAGTTTCTGGTTTTGTTACATTTTTTTTATAATTACATGTTTAAAAATAATCCAGATAATATTAGCTTATGTTACGTCCTATTTACAACTTTTTCTATATTCGACACATGATTGCACATTTTTAAACTAGGCTGCTCCATATTTTTAAACATATCACAAACGGAAGAAATAAATATGGTATAACATAATTAATTCTACCATAACCTTCGATATAGATTTGGAGATTGTTTTCAATCATTATTCTCTTTCATATATTCATTTTGACCAAGTCAGTGGAGTGCTAGGAAGTCTATTGTTTTCATAATCATAATGGAAATCATTTATAAAACCTTGATCTGTCCATATTAGACAAATTTGAAGTAATGTTTAAGACTGTATGCTTTTTCACAAGCATTGTTTGAAATGAAATTTCGCAAATTAGTTACAATAAACCTTCTGGAAAATAGATGCAATATTTCATCGTTTAGTAGATTTAGTTCCTAAATGGGAGATCAGAGAAAAATGAAAGATTCCTTGGATAATTTAATTATTAATTTAAAACCATTTTAATTTCAATTAATACCACTGGTTCCGGACAAAAAACGCTTTATTTCTTTATTAACTTCCGATATTCATCTTCACGCACATTTGTCCCTCATTATAATATTAATATAGTCGTTTCCATTTCGAGTATCAATGAAAACATTTCAACAACTCTCTATTCCAGCTACGGACAACAAGTATAGGCGTAGTCCGAACAAATTAACACATATCAACCATAAACGACCGGTTAAAACAATTTCAACAGAACCATTTCACAAATTTCACTTTTTATGATGGATTGGTCATCAGAATCTGATCAAATTCAGATGGGATCACACGTTGAGCAACCCGAAAATTCGATTTAATTTGGTCTAATTAAAATATAATTATACATGTTGATTCGCCGGTCAAGAATGCCATGAAACGAGCGTTCTGTCGTGTTTTGGTTCGGGTATTTTGAAGAAAGTTGAAACGAATGATAGGATTAGGGAGAAATTTTTGGAGATTTCTTTTCGTGATACGACTGTGTTTTCGTTCTGCTTCCGAGAGATTATTTCGTATTTGGGATATCGTATTTGTAGATCTCACGGTTTAAAGGAAATTTGAACTCGAAATTTGGGAAAAAATGGAATTTCAATAAAATCAATCAATAAAAGTGTACAATAGTTCCATGAAGGAACTTTTAATTTTTTTCAATTTACTCCAAATAACTCCAGAACGCCTGAAGCTATCGCTTTGTGACCTTTTGGTTTTTTCATACAAATTTGATGGGATTTCTGTTTCTGTTAGAACTTAAAACACAATTTGATTTTTCGCAGTGCATCAGTTGGATAATATCTTCTTTCGACCATAACTTCAGACCGCCTGAAATTATCGCTTTGCGACCTTCGGGTGTTTTCATGCAAATTTGATGGAATTTCTGTTTCTGTTAAGAAAATCCTATCATTACATTTGAAATTTCGGAGTAAAATGAACAAAACAATGAACTTCTGACCTAGCGTCCCCTATCGAAAGCAGCAAAAAAAAATTATCATGAGTATATTTTGTCCTCAATCAACAAGATATTATCTTTCAGACGAGATCTAATTTGCTCAAAAATGTTGAGCCAAACTGAAGTTACAGGCGTTTAAATCAGTCAGATTTCTCCCTTTCACCTACCCTTATTTGATGTCGTAAAATCTAAAGTGACAATTCAAAAAGATAGAGAATTTTCCAAGGATTACAGTGATGATATTTTTTCTTCAACTTCATATGAAACAATTTCGAGTAAAATTCATTTTTCTACTCGACGGTAGCTATTACGCCCCCTAGCAGTAGTGGCATGAACTTCAAAATAATTTCCAGTGTGTTCTCTTGTACACTTTAGTGGTAAAATTTTTTACCGCAAAACTCTACGATAAGTGGATCCTGAGATATAGCCGCTTATCTCGCTTATTTCCCACCCTGTACTTATCGCTCAACTGTAAGCATTTTCGTGATCTACATAGTCAAATCAATCAATAAAATGATATAGATAATATTTTCATGAAGGATCTTTTATTATTTTTCAATTTTCTAAGGGTATGAAAAATTTTACGAAAATTTTTCGACAAAAAATTTTTCAGGTGAGATCGAAATTCGGCTTACCAGAGAGTCAATTCTGGCACCGCTCACCAATTCTTCGTAGAACTCACGGTTTTTAGGAAATATGAACTCGAAATTTGTGAAAAAATTGAATCTTCCACTTGAAAGAATGAAACCTTATCTTTCGAGAACATTCCAGTTCAAAATTCGAGAAACCCTCAACAAAAAAACAAATCAAATAGATAGATACGCGCAAAAATAATTATGCGCATTGTCCACGTCCGCAAAGGCCATCATCGCGTTAGCGTCAGCAATATGCGTGGCCTTTAAACTTTACCAGAGACAAGTCGAGTCCTCGTTACTAGGTCAACACAAATTCATCTCGCGAGCTCGAATCAACCACATGTTGCTCGATCAAACCAGTCTGTAGAAAGTGAAACTTCAGACTTGTACTTCCTGCTTTTATTATTCGGTTTCTGCTAACAGCCAGATAGTGTTGCAAGATAATGGGCCGCACTTTATGATATCCTGTACTTTTCTTTTCCTCTTGCTTAGATTATGGCTTTTAGCTTGGTAGTTTGATATTAAGTCTTCAAAATCTTTCGAATGAAATAACATAATTACGAGTTCTCAATTTTATGATTTCATGTTATTTAGTTTTGAGGATAACACACAATTTTTGTCTTTTCCTCGTCACAAAACTCAAATCCATACTTTGAGTTGTGAAAAGTTATGAAACAGATTTCACGATGAGTACAAATTTCCCTTCATGGTTTTAGTTATTCTTTGGATTTGGATTAATTATTTCAAATGGGGTTTCAGATGAGATTTTAAGAAGGAATCTTTTGGTTAAAAATCAGCCTTCAAAACAATAGCAGATCTGACGAAGTCAACGGAAATTCTGATCTGCCAATGCTGGATACAGTAAATTTTCGTTTGCTGACAGGACCATGTGACAGCAGATAGTTGTGAATGCAATACCCCTTCAGCAGTTCCACACTTACTCAAAGCTAAACTCCTGACTGCTGCATGAGCTTCTTTGAGGAGTACCAGCAAGATCCCATTAATCTTTTTGCTTAGACAAGTTCACGTATCCTCCAGGTGGATGTCTTATTTCTGAACACTGATAGCTGAACTGCTCTTGGTGTTTTTCAAGTCAACAACAGCTTTCATCAAGTCCAATGAGTGTTACCACTGATGTTCTTTTTCTAAGTTTATGGACTTGTTCAATCCCTTGAATACACTATGGTTTGGTATCTTACAGGTTAAAATTGAACTTGGGTGAATATCATGGAGCCCTGTATTTCATTTTTCATGGAATGAATTCACAAAGTGAATACTTGACGCATAATTGCATGAAGACGTCAATTCCAATTCCAAGATCCCAATCTTACTCGCACATAGATTCCAATTCTCCAAAAAAATTTCAGCAGAGGTAATAATAACCAATGAAATAATTAAAACCAATGATCGTAAAGAATCGTGGAGAAACTGGATATCGAAGAATGTCCTTGACAAAACAAAGAACGTACTTTTTACTTTCTGATCATTCTATTGAAACCTCTGACATTTGACTAATGTCTCTGAATCATCTACTAATTGCATTTCACTAGGAGAATATAGCGATCCCAAATAAATAATTAAACAATTCAACTTTCACTTACGCACCACCGAAACATTTTCACCAAAATTAAGCATACATCGATCATTGCACCTCCGGCAGAATCAAGATCCAGAGATACGAGGACTGTTGAGAAATTAACAGGACAAAAATAATTTCACAGGTTATGAGCCTTCTTTTTCGACCATTGTTTCCAAATAGCTTGATTTGAGGTTTGTTGGAAATATTCCATGATGTTATCGATGAAAATGAATCGCAAGGTGTCAATTCAACTAATTGAAGCAAAATTTTTACCAAGCTAATAACGGGTGTTTTTTTTCGAAGTATATAACTTTAAGATGGCATTTATGTTCAAGATGGCCACCGATTAAACTGTGTTCTGTGCGGAATACGTATCGCGCACTACGTCCATTTCATTTTGTTTAGCGATGAAGCGCACTTCTGGTTGAATGGCTACGTCAACAAACAAAACTGCCGCATTTGGAGTTAAGCTAATCCTCAAGTGTATGTCGAAATACCGTTACATCCAGAAAAACTGACTGTTTGGTGCGCTTTATGGGCTGGTGGAATCATTGGTCCGTACTTCTTCAAAAACGATGATGGCCAGGACCTTACAGTCAATGGTGATCGGTATAGAGCCATGATTACTAACTTTTTCATTCCTGCATTGAACAACCATGATGTCCAGGAGCTGTGGTTCCAACAAGACGACGGAACATGTCACACAGCTCGTGCCACAATCGATTTATTGAAAGACACGTTTGGTGACCGCCTAATTTTACGGTGAATTGGCCTCCAAGATCTTGTGATTTAACACCGCTAGACTACTTTCTGTGGGTCTATGTAAAGTCATAGGTCTATGCGGATAAGCCACGAACCCTTGACCATTTTGAAGACAACATTCGCCGTGTTATTGCCGATATACGGCCACAAATGTTGGAAAAAGTCATCGAAAATTGGACGTCCAGAATGGACTACATTCGAGCCAGCCGTGGCGGTCATATGCCAGAAATCATATTTCAAATGTAATGCCACAAGATTATCTTGCGGATAAATAGAATTCATGTCAATGGAATAATCAATCGTTGTTTTATTGCAATTTAAAGTTCTATAGTTCTAAAAAAAACACCCGTCACAAGCCCTATACGAATGAAAACAAATTCGTATTTTGTAATGTTTTCAATGATATTTAATTCCTAGGTAGAAATTTATTGAGCATCCTGTTCAAATTATTTTCAAGATTGTGGAACCTTAAGGTATTATTCAAATAAATCCATAAAACATCTTGGGCGAATAGCTGGTGTCTTTGAAGATTATAATTTTCGTAGGGAGTTGTGTATAATTGAAAATTTAAAGAGAAATACTACAAGATAACTCAACATTGATGAATCGAATGAAGTTTTCAATTAAATCATTTCAGAATTCATAATGGACGCCAGTGTATCTATAGAATGTATGAGCGTGTATTGTGGGCAATTGAAAAACTTCCATTTCAACTAGGCCAGAATAACTTATAATATTCCTAATAGGTTCAAACAATCAATCTGACCCCATTTTGAAAAAAACAAAAATCACCACTTACTATCTCACACTTCGTATTGAAAAAGAAACATTGACCATGAGAAAACAGAAAACGAAAATCAACGTTATCAACCTCATATCACTTAATCTTAGTTGGCAATGCAAATTCCTCGTCTATTTTCTGAATAGACATATTTGCCAGGATAACCTATAAACGAAATAGATATACTAAAGATGCTAGTTACAATAAGTTTCCACTGAAAATTTATTCAGATGTTATTCGTCCAATTCTTGCTCACGTGGTGTTTCGAAAGAGGTGCCAGGAATGTTTGCCACCTGATCTAGACATGTGACATGGGCTGAAAGTTTTGGACCGGTAGTCAGTGTTCTAGGAAGGGATTTCTATTTCTCAGAACTCAGAGCAGATGTAGTGACTCATAAATCGTAGTCGACGTCAATCTCCTGTTATTTTTTTAAGGAAATGGAGATTCCACACGTTTTGATACTATAAAAAATTACAAGACTCAAGTAAACCTTCAGTATTTCACATCGCAAGGCTTTCTTCATCTCGATTTGCAACGAGAAATGCAAGGAACTGCAAGAAATTGAAGAACACTAAGACAAATCTATGCGGTTAAGGCTAATCCACCTATAAACGAAAAATGAGTACAGCACTGACGTTGAGAATTTTATGTTGATCATTGGCGCGCATACCGGTAATGATTTTTTTTATGAAAAATTGGTGCGCTAGTGAAAAATTTCAAGCTGAAAATCCTTAGAGTAATAAACATAGATCAAGGGAGCATATGTCATTTTTTTTTAAATTTGACATGAAGCGCCCGGAAATGAAAACATATCAGTGATGCGATATTTCACTCAATTTGCGAGTTTCTCCATAAATAATGCACTTCTTATTTCCCATAGTGAATCAACGTTTCATATTAACTCAAAATATAATGAAATAAATACCTATATATCGGAAATTCAAAAAACAAATTTCAAGCGCGCCAAACGACGTGAAACAACCGATGACACTAGGAGAGCAAAAGTTTGCCAAACCTTGGATTTTAGCAGGTAGATACAGAAAATAATAAATATTCTGCTTGTTATAAATTTGACAATTAGGAAAAATATCGGATTCCAAATATTCAAATTTGCATATTTAATCGGGAATCACTCAAATAAATATATTCCATTCAATATAATATACATTCATAACGATATAGTAAAATTGTGGATTTGAAAATATATCACAATCTGACAACGTAACTAACCATGTTGAGGACATGTAAAAATTCGGTATACTCCATGTATATATGTTTATTAGGTACTCTATGTGATTAGTATATTATAAAACAAGTTGCAGAATGGGCTCCTATTCCAACACGAATGCGAAGGAGCGAGTTTTGGAACGCATGAGTGTTGGAATTGCCTTCTGCAACGAGTATTAGACGATATTTTCTGTTTTCAAGTTTTGTGAAATATTGTCGAAATTCAATGAAAAACTCAGATTATACATCCTAGTGACATTTGTATTGTATCTTGGCAGTTGGTGTGACTGTTACGAAAATTGACAGATTACGGAACTTCAGTTTGAATCGTACGTTTCGAATTTTGAAATAATTTATAATTACGCATTGAATTCGTGAGTTATGTCTGACGAAATCGATTTAACACCGCTAGAATCAAGAGAAATTTCGAATAAAGTTGCAAATCATTTCACTATATCCAAATTATATTATATTGACAATTTGACGTGTATTGGATTTTGATAGGATTGGAAGTCTGTGCAGGCAACCACAGAACGAAAAATACAACTGAAAACAATGCTGTAATGAGTTCATTACAGCACTGTTTTCAAAACTGTAATGAACTCATTACGATACTGAAATAGAGAAAATCATTTATCGAAATTTTTGTACATCTGTCACCAGTGTTGAAGTCATTACATAGCTTTATTTATATTATGTTTTTCGATTTTAAAGAAGTATAAATAGGAAGTTTTACTCGTGAAGACCAGTTAATGAATAAATAAGAGACCGAGTTGAACTTCCGCCAAGTGTTAGGTCGTAAATCATCAAGAAACGAATAAAAATCTCGTAAGAATTCTCTCGTAGGATTTCTCGATAATCTACATACCTATCGTCTAACCTTTAGAGCGAAAAGCCAGCCTTGATCCAAGAGTAGAAAACCTCCCAAGGTATCGGCAACACCCTCTAATTATAACTTTATATAATAAGTAGACAAAGCAAGAAAGGATCATTTTTCTGATACGGTGCTCGAGCAAATCAGGTTAATTCACTTTCTTGTTAGAATAAGTTATTGCAGGAGTACGAAAAAAAAATTTTCACCAGTCATTTCCTAGCCTCGAACACTCGGCCTATAATATGTTAATTGTAGCGCACATGTCCACTATGCGTTTGGCTGGGAGTGAGAGGAATTGTTAATGACTTTCTGCTAGAAGAATTCGTGTGGTCGTTAGCAAGCTGAGCGCGCGGTGCCATAGGTGGTCCAGAAGTCTATGACGATTGTCGAATAAGGAAGTTTCGAATGTATTTTTTGCGGTGAGAATGAATGAAAGCTGAAAGAACGGATATTGGTTTACCGAGGAAGTGGTTTTTGTGAACTGCATTCGTTTGAGAATCGAGGAAAGGATGGTATTAAATTTGAAGGACTCTATTAACCTAGATTTACTAACTTCTCCCAGCAGAGGAAAAAATTCTTTGGAAAAACTCAAATGTTGGGATTTGATTTTTAGGTAAAAATCCAGGAATCTTATCATGTGAAACAATCTTCTTTAATTTCTACAAAAGCATCATATGTTTAGTAAAAGGTTATCATTTTACAATATGAATCGTTCATCTAATGCTGAACGTATGAGAATTGTGAAAACTTACTAACGGGTGTTTTTTTTCGAGGTATATAACTTTAAGTTGGCATTACTGTTCAAGATGGCGACCGATTTAACAGCTGTCAAGTGATTCATTCTCAGTTAGGTTTGGCAATTCATCAGGAATAGGCTCACTTCTGAACAATGCTTGCAAATAGTGCAATTTTATTTCGAAAATAATGGTTCTGTGCGGAATACGTATCGCGCACTACGTCCATTTTATTTTGTTTAGCGATGAAACGCACTTCTGGTTGGATGGCCACTTCAACAAACAAAACTGCCCCATTTGGAGTGAAGCTAATCCTCAAGTGTATGTCGAAACACCGTTACATCCAGAAAAACTGACTGTTTGGTGCGCTTTATGGGCTGGTCCGTACTTCTTCAAAAACGATGATGGCCAGAACGTTACAGTCAATGGTGATCGGTATAGAGCCATGATTACTGACTTTTTCATTCCTGAATTGAACAACCATGATGTTCAGGAGCTGTGCTTCCAATAAGACTGCGCAACATGTCATACAGCTCGTGCCACAATCGATTTATTGAAAGACACGTTTCGTGACCGCCTAATTTCACGTTTTGGACCTGTGAATTGGCCTCCAAGATCTTGTGGTTCAACACCGCTAGACTACTTTCTGTGGGGCTATGTAAAGTCATTGGTCTATGCGGATAAGCCGCAAACCCTTGACCATTTGGAAGACAACATTCGCCTTGTTATTGCCGATATACGGCCACAAATGTTGGAAGAAGTCATCGAAATTTGGACGTCCAGATTGGACTACATCCGAGCCAGCCGTGGCGGTCATATGCCAGAAATCATATTTAAAATGTAATGCCACAAGATTATCTTGCGGATAAATGAAATTCATGTCAATCGAATAATCCATCGTTGTTTTATTGCAATTCAAAGTCCTATAGCTCTAAAAAAACACCCTTCACTTCAAAAACTACAATAAAAGCTATCAAGTGACAACAACGACCAAAAAAATATAAATACCAATCATCTCTAACGAGATTAATAACAACTGAAACTCGAACCGGGCTAGACTGCCAATTAAAAAAAAATAAACCAGAAAAATCATTCAATAAGTCCTCAGTGTCATCCTGCGGGATGAAATATAGACGTGCTGGCATAATAAAACACGCAGGTTATGTATTGTGCAAAAAAATATAACACAAGGATCGCGAGTTGCTATTTGAGGAACTCCAAGTCGACTAGTTCTATTTCTGCGCGACCAAAAATAATTTTCACAAATCGAAAAGAACCCACAGTGCTAGGAATGTGGTAGGTAATTGTCAGTTTCCTAATGGAATATGGTGAAATGACGTTATTTCGAAATTAGAATAAATTCGTGGAACGCGGTTTGGAACAGGAATATCTTCAACTGATGCGTGTGCTGAATTCATTTGATGAAAAGGTGATTTTTGTTTATTACCATTGACGGGATCCCTAGAGCAATATTTTCCAGATATAATTAAAGGGTGTTTTTTTTAAAGCTCTAGAACTTCAAATTGCAATAAAATAATGATGGATTATTCGATTGACATGAATTTTATTTATCCGCAGGATAATCTTGTGGCATTTCATTGCAAATATAATTTCTGACATATGACCGCCACGGCTGGCTCGGATGTAGTCCAATATGGAAGTCCAATTTTCGATGACTTTTTCCAACATTTGTGGCCGTATATCGGCAATAACACGGCGAATGTTGTCTTCCAAATGGTCAAGGGTTTGTGGCTTATCCGCATAGACCAATGACTTTACATAGCCCCACAGAAAGTTGTCTAGCGGTGTTAAATCACAAAATCTTGGAGGCCAACTCACAGGTCCAAAACGTGAAATTAGGCGGTCACCAACCGTGTCTCTCAATAAATCGATTGCGGCACGAGCTGTGTGACATGTTGCGTCGTCTTGTTGGAATCACAACTTCTGGACATCATGGTTGTTCAATTCAGGAATGAAAAAGTTAGTAATCATGGCTCTATACCGATCACCATTGACTGTAACGTTTTGGCCATTATCGTTTTTGAAGAAGTACGAACCAATGATTCCACCAGCCCATAAAGCGCACCAAACAGTCAGTTTTTCTGGATGTAACGGTGTTTCGACATACAATTGAGGATTAGCTTCACTCCAAATGTGGCAGTTTTGTTTGTTGATGCAGCCATTCATCCAGAAGTGCGGTTCATCGCTAAACAAAATTCGCTCATGAAAATCGGGAACAACGGCACATTATTTTCGAAATAAAATTGCACTATTTGCAAGCGTTGTTCAGGCGTGAGTCTATTCATGATGAATTGCCAAACCAAACTCAGGATAAATCACTTGACAGCTGTTAAATCGGTCGCCATCTTGAACAGTAATGCCAACTCAAAGTTATATACCTCGAAAAAAACACCCATTACATTTGAGACCATTCCCGGTTCAAAATTCGAAAAACACAGACATTGAAATGAAAGAAAATGGAAGAGGCAACAAAAGTCAAAGGAGTCCTTGCTGTATATCCTCTGAATATCCTCATGAGTACAAATTGCATGTTATTGTTGCTCATTCAGAGAGTTTCAGGTATGCATATAAAGCAATGCCATTTGCCGATACGAAAAAATGCTCTGTTGGAAAAGTGAAAACGAGAAAAAGCCCAACAGTGGTTGAGACAAGCACTCCTTCAGGTTAGACAACATTTTTATCCTTTGTGATTAGAATCAACAAGTTGACTTAATTGATTCCGAGATATTTGCAGAACTTGGATAATACCCAAGGCCACGGCGCTGACGACTATTAAATTGATTTCAATTTTTTCTCATCGCCGTTCGGAGGAGTTTTTTTTACGATCTCATTGTTTGGATGAGCTTGATTCAATTAATCTTGCTGAGCCGGCTCTTCGAGAAAACAACTCGTTTAAAAAATAGGAAGCCGAGTTTAATCCAAGACGGCTAGTCGAAAAATTCATAATGATGATAATGAAAATAGTTTTTGTCAATAAAATTCTATTGATCTACAACTTTGCTTCAGCCATTTTGCGATAGATGGCTGTAGCGGTGAGTAGTAGTGGAAATTAATAGATCGCAGATGTCATACAATAAGCTCAGGTATTTGCAAAATTAACACTATCGAAATATTAGTCGATTTGTATCTGCATCATAAAGTTATTCTAGATTAAACATGTCAGCTTACAAGCCAAATTCTCGTCATTTTCGGGAGGCTTTAATTTCCTGCTTTCAAATGAAGAAATCTGCGACTGAGGCTCATCGAATGCTCTCAGATACCTATGGTGAGGCCACTATTGGTGAAAGAACATGCCGAGAGTGATTTCAAAGCTTCAAGAACGATGATTTTGCCGTCAGATACCAGTATGGCGGTGGAAGAGAAAAGAAGAAATAATTGATGCATAATTGGAGGCATTACTTGATATAGACTCGTGTCAAACGCCACAAGAATTGGCAGAATCGTTAGGAGTGACGCGTCTGAAAGTCATGGGAATGATTCAGAAACAAGGAAATTGGGTGCCGTACGAGTTGAAGCCGAGAGATGTTGAACGGCGTTTGTTTTTTTGTGAACAGATGCTTGCAAGACAAAGACGAAAGGGATTTCTGCATCGCATTGTGACAGGAGACGAAAAATGGATTCATCACGATAATCCCAAGAGCAGAAAATCATGGGGATAACCCGGCCATTCTTCCACGTCGACGACCAAACCGAATATTCACGTTTCCGAGGTCTTGCTCAGTATTTGATGGGACCAGCTCGGCGTAGTGTATAACGAGTTGTTAAAACCGACTGAAACATTCACAGGCGATCGTACGCTTCCCGAAAGATGGAAGAAATTAGTAGCCAGCGATGGACAGTACTTGGAATCATAAATGTATAACCAGTTTTTTACAATAAAGCCTCGAGAGTTGTACTCCTGTGTACTTATTATCCCAGATTATTAATAGAAGCAAGATGTAAATAGAAATGAACTTTAGAGTGCTTCATTCAATTGGATAAACTCAACGCTGAACTCTCACATTCTCAGAATAAAAACGCATACTAAAAAACCTCTAAAAGCCCCACCCTGTACAATTTAATGCGAATTTACACCTCTCACGCAGTACATAAATTGCAGCCTGTTATTCTAAAGCGAGTGTGTCTAGTCTTCTTCCATCTGCAATAACCATCAATAGCAATAAAGCACGTTTCTTTAGCATCTTCTTTATTGCGTAATCCTTGAAGAGAAATTCTAATGTAAATGTCATCGAAAATAAGAGTCCACTTCCGCCTAAGCAAACGTCACACATCTTCCCCTCTTAATTCATATGGTAAGAGATTGATGAATAAATCAGCTTGTGTCGAAATATCCATTATTGGAAAGTTCGCTAAATAATTTTTTTACACTTCGAATCTTCGTTCAGTTAAAGGTCTTCAATTGATTATTAACAAATCGTTGATTTGTAATATTTGATTAATACTAAGACCCTGCTGACCTGCATGAGACATCGGCTGAGTTTATTCACCTAAGAAACTCTAATTCAATTGTCGTGAAAAGGATACAAGATTGATTCTGCATGCAACTTAATAATATACTATTAGGAGTTTTGCAAATGTCTATAAACCAACAATTCTGCTCTCTAGCCAAAGGCTACTCCTGGCTTTAAACAATGGGAATTAAGGAAAAAGACAACAGAGACTTTCTACAGTACGAATTCGTATAATTCGGAGAGTTTTCTGAAGTTTGTATAGTTTTTTTTACGCTTTTGTTCGAATTAAACAGGGGGCTAGCATTTTGCGCAAATGTCTGACCTGAGATGTTCCTCAATCATCATATTTCACTTACTAATGAAAAATTTGTTGTGATAATCAATTCTGTCCGCCCGTATGGCCGTGTATAAGATGACTCTCAAACTTTCAGGGTAGGTTCAAGGTCTTGGTTGAGTTAGTTAAAAGCTAAACCATTGAAAAGTTCAGGAGTTATGACCAAATTATATCATATAGGGGAATTAATTGAGACTATGTATGAGATACCAATGGAATTTTGTGTGAAGGTATTTGAAGTTCATCGATAAAGTTATCTAAAAACTCAGCTATATGTAGTTGTAACACGGGAAAAATCAAGTTTTTCTTATCTGATAAAACCCTGATATTCGGAATAATATTCAGAATATCAGAATAAATAACATATGTTGTTGTAGAAAATTTAGAAGTTTGCAGGAAAATATCAATTGCAAATACACAAAAATGCAAAAAGTGTTTACTTCATCGCAGTTCGCCCAATCCAGTTCGTTTTCTGATCACGTGATTGTCCAGATTTTACAGTTTTTTTGCATATTTAATACATTTTTCGTCAAATCTATGTAGAGGGTTCTTGAAAGGCTAGTCAATGAAAATGTCAATAAATAAGACGATATTTTTCAACTGTCAAATGGTCTATTGTGAAAATACCGTCATTTCTGCCTAGTTATTATACTGCAAGCGGCAGTAATAATGGATTGCAGGAAGAGATCAATTTATAATTCACCACGTACGTAGAGTGGAATTTGTTTATTGTCAGAAATAGGCAAGATTTGTATCGCCTCGTCTACTAGTACTTTGATCTATCCTAAATCATTTATAATTAGAGTGATTACAAACAAGTAGTTGATGAAGATTTATGCATACACAATGTTCTACCGCAATTATTCTCGCTGTCTGATTGACAGATAGTAATAATACACTGTACGATGATTGCATGGTCAAGAGTTTGCATTTTCGAAAAAAAAAATTAAGTCTTACTCACTCAAATCGTGAAATTGGGACATACCTGCAAAAAAAAAGTTGATTAGTTAATGATACGCAATGAATTAGAGGAAAAAAAATTTCATAACATTTTTACAATGCACAAATTGAAAAGAAATAAAAAATGTCATGTACGAGAACCAAGTATTGAACTGTACCTGGTAATACTTGCACCACAAAATTCAACAATTTCGGAACGTTATTGAAGCGTGTATCTTTCCATGAGATGGCATAACCTATATGACCATTTCAAAGCTATCATTCCTAGATTTCAACTGGAAATGAACACCATGTAGATTTGTTGAAAAATATAATAGGAGTACATAAGAATTAACTTTGTGCTTATAATCTGCTTTTCAAATTTCGAAAATCAAATTTGCCTCTGAATTACTAGCATGTAATATCTGCTGAGTCCTCTTAGTGCCAATATATTTTTTATTTTCAGGATCTATTGGATGAAACAATAGACAATAATATCGAAAATTTTATTTTGTCGATGGATGGATGACTAGAGAAACTAACTCCAGATAAAATTAAGATACTTCAGAGAATTATCCCGATTTGTCAGCTGAGTTGACAATTTGATATCTCATCATTCAATATTATCTGAAGTGAATCGACAAAATTCGAGATTCTTGCACCAAAATAAAAACGTGATAACCTACTTTTTGAAACTGTTCTTATCGGGATCACTCGAAATGTAGACGAGGATCCTAATAAGACACAAAATATTCCTTTTTCACTAAATGAATACTGAATTATTCGGAATCGATCAAAATTTTCAAATCTGGAAAATTCGGAAAAGTAGTAACGGGTGTTTTTTTTCGAGGTATATAACTTTAAGTTGGCATTACTGTTCAAGATGGCGATCGATTCAACAGCTGTCAAGTGATTTATTCTCAATTTGGTTTGGCAATTCATCATGAATAGACTCACGCGTGAACAACGTTTGCAAATAGTGCAATTTTATTTCGGAAAAAATGGTTCTGTGCGGAATACGTATCGCGCACTAAGTCCATTTGATTTTGTTTAGCGATGAAGCGCACTTCTGGTTGAATGGCTACGTCAACAAACAGAACTGCCGCATTTGGAGTGAATCTAATCCTCAAGTGTATGTCGAAACACCGTTACATCCAAAAAAAAACTGACTGTTTGGTGCGCTTTATGGGCTGGTGGAATCATTGGTCCGTACTTCTTCAAAAACGATGATGGCCAGAACGTTACAGTCAATGGTGATCGGTATAGAGCCATGATTACCAACTTTTTCATTCCTGAATTGAACAACCATGATGTCCAGGAGCTGTGGTTTCAACAAGACGGCGCAACATGTCACACAGCTCGTGCCACAATCGATTTATTGAAAGACACGTTTGGTGACCGCCTAATTTCACGTTTGGACCTGTGAATTGGCCTCCAAGATCTTGTGATTTAACACCGCTAGACTACTTTCTGTGGGACAATGTAAAGTCATTGGTCTATGCCGATAAGCCACAAACGCTTGACCATTTGGAAGGCAACATTCGCCGTGTTAATGCCGATATACGGCCACAAATGTTGGAGAAAGTCATCGAAAATTGGACGTCCAGATTGGACTACATCCGAGCCAGCCGTGGCGGTCATATGCCAGCAATCATATTCAAAATGTAATGCCACAAGATTATCTTGCGGATAAATAAAATTCATGTCAATCGAATAATCGATCGTTGTTTTATTGCAATTTAAAGTTCTATAGCTCTAAAAAAACACCCTTCAAGTGAAAGGTTTTACAAATGTTTACATTTTCGCCTGAAGAAGCTACTGTATTGACGAAACAAGTGTTGATAATATTAAAATTTGTAGGAATTAATTTTGTTTTATTTCATTCAAACTGAGGATAACCCAATTCTTTGTTAAACTGCTGTTATCTAAGGAATATCAAAAAAAGTTCAAATGATGCTCACCAAAAGCAGCAAATCAGAGTAAAAACGTAAAAAAAAGATCGGCTAAAACATCCATTATTTCCAAGTAGGATCTCTCTACGAGTAGGTATTCTCGGAATAGTCCAAGATCAACATTTCGACGAAGATCTTCAATGCAGAAATTCATCTAGCAACACATATTTCCTTGTTCCTACGAGATCGCCTGCTAAAAAGTTGTTTGCCATGAACGTGAGATGCCGGCAATTTTTATAACCTGTTTTTGGCTTCGCGATGGATGGCTCAAGAACTGTTAGCGCAAAAAAGGCCCATTGGATTTTGGTCCGGATTTTTTTTCGTTGGTGGTATTAGCACCGGTCGAAATTGAACCAGAAGAACAGATTGTAATTAATTCGAGATGCCATGGCTTTGAATTGTCAAGGTGATACTGTTTAGGAGGCTGGAGAAGCGCCGAATATGTAGATTGAGCGGATTCATTCATTCGATTGATTGATTGATGATGTCTATTTTGATTGATTGTGGCTAGCGATCGGAAAAAAATCCTTATAATTATTGGCAAATTAGAAAGATTTATGAAGTGTGGTGCATTCGTATGTAGAAGGTTTTTTTTAGAGCTATAGAACTTTAAATTGCAATAAAACAACGATGGATTATTCGATTGACATGAATTTTATTTATTCTCAAGATAATCTTGTGGCATTACATTTCAAATAAGATTTCTGGTATTTGACCACCACGGCTGGCTCGGATGTAGTCCAATCTGGACGTCCAATTTTCGATGAATTTTTCCAACATTTGTGGCCGTATATCGGCAATAACACGGCGAATGTTGTCTTCCAAATTGTGAAGGGTTTGTGGCTTATCCGCATAGACCAATGACTATACATAGCCCCACAGAAAGTAGTCTAGCGGTGTTAAATCACAAGATCTTGGAGGCCAATTCACAGGTCCAAAACGTGAAATTAGGCGGTCACCAAACGTGTCTTTCAATAAATCGATTGTGGCACGAGCTGTGTGATATGTTGCGCCGTCTTGTTGGAACCACAGCTCCTGGCTATCATGGTTGTTCAATTCAGGAATGAAAAAGTCAGTAATCATGGCTCTATACCGATCACCATTGACTGTACGTATTTCGCACAGAACCATTATTTTCGAAATAAAATTGCACTATTTGCAAGCGTTGTTCAGGCGTGAGTCTATTCATGATGAATTGCCAAACCAAACTCAGAATAAATCACTTGAAAGCTGTTAAATCCGGTCGCCATCTTGAACAGTAATGCCAACTTAAAGTTATATACCTCGAAAAAAAACGCCCGTTAAATTTTTGAAATCAGGAAAAATTGAGCTTTTGAAAAAATATAACTTTGGATCATAGCTTCGTAATTCTTAAAAAGTGCCTGTATGATGTTTTAATTTCAGAGTTTTATCATCAGTTTTAGCGGAGATATAAATATTTTTCGATGTCGCCATTTTTCCAATTTTCGCTTATAACTCTAAAACAAAAGAAAGTGGCCAAAAATTGCAGTGCTAAAATATCGAAATTAGCCCACCCCTTACAGTTACGTGGTCTCCAAGGGCACATTGGCGCATCAATTCAAAAGCTCTCGATTTCACGTTATTGTTTTCTTCTTTTTTACTTCAATTATTTTTATCCAACTGTGCGTATCACGAAATAAGCAACTCTTGTTGTATTCATCTCTTTCCTGCGCACATAGATAATTTCACTTTCTGGCCAGTTACGTCCACGAGTATATCTTTTAATGTGGTATTTCCTGCAGCGTTTTCTTGCAAGGAATTGCATACAGACAGCATCTGCTGTATCTGTGTCAGCCGATAGATAAAGATCTCATGGGAAATACACACCTTACTACCGGAATAGGGAAGGGATATTGAATAATATTTTTATCGAGCTAATTGTATGAAAACAACCATGAATGAATCGAATCATTGTGGAATTGCAATGATGACTCTATGACTGGATGCTACGTTGAAAAAGATGAATTTGATTCAACTATCAGAAATATTTCTCATGAGATCAAACCAAACGAAAAAGAACGTGACGTCAAAATACACTGCGCAAAAAATTAACGCACATTCTGAAAATCTCAATTTCGATGAAAGTTAACTCTACATTGACTTTATAACTTATTTTTTATGTTCTCTCGGGAAGGTTTTGAACGAAACAAGACACATTAAATGGAAGAAAAATTCAGGAGTTCACCGAATCTTATGTGAAAGAAGAGAAATAAACAATTTGCAAAATACTGCAATGCTGATAAGTGATTTAATACTTGGTATTTCCACCCCTTGCGTTAATTACAGCTCGGCAACGACGGTTCATACTCAAAATGAGTGATCTTAAAATGTTCTGATCTAATCCTTCCCAGATTTCTCTGAGTTGGATTCCTAAGTCATTAAGAGTAGCTGGATGATTTTCTGAACTTCTCAGCCTTCTATTGAGGTTGTCCCAAACCTGCTCAATCGGATTGAGATCTGGACTTCTTGCTGGCCATTCCATTCGAGAGACTTCAACCTCTTCAAGGTACTCCTGAACGATGCGCGCACGATGAGGTCTGGCATTATCGTCCTAAAAATGAAATTTTTACCAATGTATGGTGCAAATGGCACTAGATGCTCTTCAAGATTGTTTCTTATAAACCTATCAGCATTCATAGCTCCATTATCAACGACCACTACGTCTGTGCCAGCAGTCAAAGATATTCCACCCCATACCATAATCGATCCTCCCCCGAAACCAGTAGTATTCAGGAAATTGCACTGAGCATATCTTTCATGTGGACGTCTGTATATAAGGGAACGCCGATCACAATGGTAGAGGCAGAATCCAGACTCATCTGTGAAGAGAACTATTTCCCAATCAGCCTCTTCCCAATGGATATGCTCTCTCGCAAAATCCAAACGCGCCCTTCGATGGGCTGGGGTAAGAACTGGGCCTCTTGCCGCGACACGAGGCCTTGAATCATATTCTCTGAGGCGATTTCTTATTGTCTGAGTGCTAATTTGCACCACATGAGTTTGCTCAGGCTGATTTTGAAGGAGGCGAGCGGTTGCAAACCGTTGTCTGTGCGTTAATTTTTTTGCGCAGTGTACCTAACTCAAAAAAGTTTTGTTAGTTTATTGTCCTTCACAAATTCCTTGATAATTTTATGTGGATGCAATTTGTTTGAATGTTTCATGCTGAATTAAAATTCTGTGCTTAATTTAAAGATTAGGTCATTTTATGCTAACAATATAATTTTTGCAATTCTTGCTGATTTCACGGATACTAAAATTGCAAATAAAATTACTACGTTGAGCAGAATATACGAAATTTCCAACAGAATGGACTTCTCATGATTCTCATAATATTCCTTTCGTCATCGATTATTTATTTTCAATATTTTTATATTAGAGAGATACATAGATACAGTGTGCGGTACTGATGTAAGAGTGGGCAAGTAATATTCTTTTGGTTAATTTTATGTGCCATTTGTTTAATAGTTTATTCATTGTATTGCCTATTTATACAGCAATATTGTCTAGCAACATTGTATGTAAGAATTGTTGGTATACAAAAGATATATCAATAAAAGGACTTTCTTTAGCACAGCATTGTTATTTTCATTGAGTTATAAAGCAGACATTAAAGGATTATATTCACAACAGTTTAGCTACCTAACTCTTCGATTGCTGGTAGATACTTGATGCAAATCTTCAATCGGAATGATGTGAATTATTTTCTATGATCATTAATGCAAAAAATTTCCTATTGTGTATGGTACCTCTTATCGGAAAACTCTTCAGCAAACGATTTCATTCAAACATTATTCTTTCAACGAGGCATTTGTTTAGAATATCGTAATCCATAATAAATAACTAGATTCCATTCAAGCTATCAAAGGGATTAAAAATAATCTATACCAAATCCAACAACATTGTAATTTGTATCGAAACACCTTCAGATCAGATCTCTAGCCATATATCCGAGTCTAATTAAAAATCGAAGAATGAGAACTTCTTAAAATCTACTCCTTAATGGACCAATAAACATGCTTTCACATCAGATAAATACGCTGTTCGACACCTTTTTCTCTCAGTATGGAAATATCAGTTCTAAAGGTTTGGGCATAAACGTTTCTTTCTCCTTTAAGCGTAAGCTCGATATCGTAAAAATTAACAGTAACTTTTGTCGAAACGAAATATCTTAATTGCTACGATTTGTATCTGGAAAAAATATTCGAAAGTCAACTCCTGCGGGGGTTCGGCATCCAGCAGGATCGTATTCAATGAGTTTCGACAGGAATTGAGTCTGTAGGAAACGAAAGCATCCTAACGTTTTTCTTCAGACATTTTGGCTCTATAAAAGTGACAAATATCATGTACCAATACAGAGTGTTCATAAATTGCAGGTAAAGGGTGTTTTTTTAGAGCTATAAAACTTTAAATTGCAATAAAAAAACGATGGATTATTCGATTGACATGAATTTTATTTATCCGCGAGATAATCTTGTGGCATTAAAATAAAGAGTTATTATTATTATTATCACATTTTAAATATGATTTCTGGCATATGACCGCCACGGCTGGCTCGGATGTAGTCCAATCTGGACGTCTAATTTTCGATGACTTTTTCCAACATTTGTGGCCGTATATCGGCAATAACCCGGCGAATGTTGTCTTCCAAATGGTTAAGGGTTTGTGGCTTATCCGCATAGACCGATGACTTTACATAGCCCCACAGAAAGTAGTCTAGTGGTGTTAAATCACAAGATCTTGGAGGCCAATTCACAGGCCCAAAACGTGAAATTAGGCAGTCACCAAACGTGTCTTTCAATAAATCGATTGTGGCACGAGCTGTGTGACATGTTGCGCCGTCTTGTTGGATCCACAGCTCCTGGACATCATGGCTGTTCAATTCAGGAATGAAAAAGTTAGTAATCATGGCTCTATCCTGATCACCACTGACTGTAACGTTCTGGCCATCATCGTTTTTGAAGAAGTACGGACCAATGATTCCACCAGCCCATAAATTGCACCAAACAGTCAGTTTTTCTAGATTTAACGGTGTTTCGACATACACTTGAGGATTAGCTTCACTTCAAATGCGGCAATTTTGTTTGTTGACGTAGCCATTCAACCAGAAGTGCGCTTCATCGCTAAACAAAATAAAATGGACGTAGTGCGCGATACGTATTCTGCACAGAACCATTATTTTCAAAATAAAATTGCATTATTTGCAAGCGTTGTTCAGGCGTGAGTCTATTCATGATGAATTGCCAAACCAAACTGAGAATAAATCACTTGACAGCTGTCAAATCGGTGGCCATCTTGAACAGTAATGCCAACTTAAAGTTATATACCTCGAAAAAAAACACCCGTTATATTTTTGAAATCAGGAAAAATTGAGCTTTTGAAAAAATATAACTTTGGATCATAGCTTCGTAATTCTTAAAAGGTGCCTGTATGATGTTTCAATTTCAGAGTTTTATCATCAGTTTTAGCGGAGATATAAATATTTTTCGATGTCGCCATTTTTCCACACCCTATACCTCGAAAAAAAGCACCCGTTACATTTGCGAAAGATTTGCTTAAGCTAGTCTTAACCTTCGACTCCCTATTCTTCGTATTGTAGACAAATTTCAATGTGAGTACCAATAAACATTCACATTTTTCGAGATATTGTTCAAGAAAAAAAAAAAATAACAAATCATCATATAAATTGCAGTGTCACATTCCTAAACTTTGAATACAGTAGTCGACCGGTTTAGATATATTCACATTCTGTTAAAAAATCGAAATCAACGTCGATGAAACTCAGTCTAGGAATGTCTCTCAACTTTCGAGATGAAAAAACCGTAACATATTATATTCAATCTAAGAGATACGGCGTGATTCCGAGGACGTTCAACTGTCGAATTTAAAAAGTAAAAGTTTAACTTTCGACTACAGGAAACAAACGCACATTTCGTTAAATTCGGTACTTTCTCTTTTTAGCGAAACGTCATCGTTGTTTGTTCTTTCTCTCTATTATTCGCTCGTGATCAATAAATCATGGGATTAACATTAACCATCATATCGGTTAGGATCGTTTTGAACCGTGATGGTAATAAATGGTTGAGAGCGAAGCAATCTTGATACCGATGAAGATGATATGGATGATTTGTTGTAACTGAGAATGCTACCTTGGGGTTCTCTCATTTCATTATTATCAGAAGCATCAATGATTGGTTTAGTTTCACTGGTAGTAAAAGGAATGATAATGAGTTCGATTTGGGCTCGGATAATGTTGATATTCTTCTGAATTTTTCCAATATTCTTTTCCAGACTTTTGAAGGATATATTTGTGAATATAAAGATTAGTTAGTGATACATCCTGAGAATAAATGTGTTATTGCTCTATTCTGATAATACACTGCGCAAAAAAATTAACGCACATTATGGAAATCTCAAATTTATTCTACAAATGAAGGTGTTCTCAATGATAATTATTTTTATCAGAACTATGCATGCATATGTTATCCACTTTCAACGTTTTTCTTCAATACAGATGTTTTTTCCCAGCAGGAATACAAAAAGATGAGATTATCAGATTTTGAATGTATTGGCTCCATTCTGAAATCAGTTGTTCTCGATCAATTCTAGTGATCAATAGTTTTTCTTCCGTTTGATTTTCTACACTCGATCGCTATGCAACGCGAAACACGCAATTTGACCCAAGAGGAATGTGCCCAAGCGGTAGTTTTGCGAGAAGAAGGGTGGACATACACAAGAATTGCAGAAAGGTTTGGAGTTTCCCATACAAGTGTGACCAGAATGTTGTAGCGATTCAGGGAGACAGGTATGAATGTCCGAAGACCAGGACAGGGTAGACCACAGGTAACAACTGCCATTCAAGAACGTTACTTGAGAGTTTCTTCGTTGAGACAACGGTTTGCAACCTCTCGCCTCTTTCAATATCAGCTTGAGCAAACTCATGGGGTGCATATTAGCACTCAGACAATAAGAAATCGCCTCAGAGAATAAGATTTAAGGCCTCGTGTCGCGGCAAGAGGCCCAGCTCTTACCCCAGCCCATCGAAGGGCGCGTTTGGATTTTGCGAGAGAGCATATCCATTGGGAAGAGGCTGATTGGGAAAGAGTTATCTTCACAGATGAGTCTAGATTCTGCCTCTACCATTGTGATCGACGTTCCCTTGTATACAGACGTCCACATAAAAGATATGCTCAGTGCAAAATCCTGAATACTACTATTTTCGGGGGAGGATCAATTATGGTATGGGGTGGAATATTTTTGACTGCTCGCACAGACCTAGTGGTCGTCGATAATGGAGCTATGAATGCTGATAGGTATATAAGAAACATTCTTGAAGAGCATGTAGTGCCATTTGCCCCATAAATTGGTGACAATTTCATTTTTATGGACGATAATGCCAGTACCCATCGTGCGCGCATCGTTCAGGAGTACCTTGAAGAGGTTGAAGTCTCTCGAATGGAATGGCCAGCAAGAAGTCCAGCTAGTCTTAATGACTTAGGAATCCAACTCAGAGAAATCTGGGAAGGATTAGATCAGAACATTTTAAGATCACTCATTTTGAGTACGAACCGTCGTTGTCGAGCTGTAATTAACGCAAGGGGTGGAAATACCAAGTATTAAATCACTTATCAGCATTCCAGTATTTTGAAAATTGTTTATTTCTCTTTTTTCACATAAGATTCGGTGAAATCCTGATTTTTTTTTCCATTTAATGTGGCTTGTTTCGTTCAAAACCTTCCCGAGAGAACATAAAAAATAAGTTATAAAGTCAATGTAGAGTTAACTTTCTTTTAAATTGAGATTTTCAGAATGTGCGTTAAGTTTTTTCGCGCAGTGTATATTCTTGTTTTTTATTTCAAAATGAAACCTTTTATGGGGAACCCTTTATAATAACGGAATCACAGAATAACAAGAAGACCCTCGAAATAGCTTAAATGAACAATTGGTAGGTGCTACAACCAAAGACCTACGTAGTATCTAGTAATTCAGATAGAATTATAACTTATATCGTTAATCACAATAACAAGATAACGGAATAACTGAAGGAAGAAAATCACGTGTTTCCTATCGGAAATTATGAACCAGAATCGACAAAATGAGAGGTCGAGAATGGCATAGGAGGTCCATATCACACCACACCATCTCCTGGCTCCGTCCTTGAAGGTGAAGAAAGTACCATAGTGTGGGCAGAATCAACAGACAAAATCGGCATATTCATCCGTTTCTCTCTCACCCAGAGGACCTTTGGACTTTTTCGTGGGGTCACGTGGAAGATAAGGTCTATGCCAATGCCCCACAATCGAGTTAAGACCTTAAAGATGAAATTCATGAAGTTAACGAGAACATACTGTCCCAAATGTTAGAATTAGTCATAGAAAATTTCATGAAAAGGATATGGTGCTGCAGCCATAACCCTGGAGGGCATTTGGCTGACATTCTTTTCCAATATTAATAGCATTACTTGCTCTTCACAGTTAAATGAACATCCATTGATTTTTCTTTAAATATATTTTTGTTTTTTATTTCAAAATGAAACCTGTTATTGGGAACCCTTTATAATAACGGAATCACAGAATAACAGGAAGAGATTGAATAACGGATAGACCCTCGAAATAGCTGAAATAAACAATTGGTAGGTGCTACAACCAAAGACCTACGTAGTATCTAGTAATTCAGATAGAATTATAACTTATATCGTTAATCACAATAACAAGATAACGGAATAACTGAAGGAAGAAAATCACGTGTTTCCTATCGGAAATTATGAACCAGAATCGACAAAACGAGAGGTCGAGAATGGCATAGGAGGTCCATATCACACCACACCATCTCCTGGCTCCGTCCTTGAAGGTGAAGAAAGTACCATAGTGTGGGCAGAATCAACAGACAAAATCGGCATATTCATCCGTTTCTCTCTCACCCAGAGGACCTTTGGACTTTTTCGTGGGGTCACGTGGAAGATAAGGTCTATGCCAATGCCCCACAATCGAGTTAAGACCTTAAAGATGAAATTCATGAAGTTAACGAGAACATACTGTCCCAAATGTTAGAATTAGTCATAGAAAATTTCATGAAAAGGATATGGTGCTGCAGCCATAACCCTGGAGGGCATTTGGCTGACATTCTTTTCCAATATTAATAGCATTACTTGCTCTTCACAGTTAAATGAACATCCATTGATTTTTCTTTAAATATATTTTTGTTTTTTATTTCAAAATGAAACCTGTTATTGGGAACCCTTTATAATAACGGAATCACAGAATAACAGGAAGAGATTGAATAACGGATAGACCCTCGAAATAGCTGAAATAAACAATTGGTAGGTGCTACAACCAAAGACCTACGTAGTATCTAGTAATTCAGATAGAATTATAACTTATATCGTTAATCACAATAACAAGATAACGGAATAACTGAAGGAAGAAAATCACGTGTTTCCTATCGGAAATTATGAACCAGAATCGACAAAACGAGAGGTCGAGAATGGCATAGGAGGTCCATATCACACCACACCATCTCCTGGCTCCGTCCTTGAAGGTGAAGAAAGTACCATAGTGTGGGCAGAATCAACAGACAAAATCGGCATATTCATCCGTTTCTCTCTCTCACCCAGAGACCCGGTACGGAGCAAAATAAATACGGATCTCCGTGGCATTCTGACATGCCGAACCTTTCGCAATATTGTTCCTCGTAAAGAACACGGTCGAAAGCATTTCTTCCTCCCAGCGTATACCGGTTTACTCAGTTAGTCCGGCGTTCGGCTCAACTTTCTCCGGAGCCGCGACTTCTTCCGGGATTGGGACATAGCAGCACTTCTCGTTCGATACGACAGGCCCGGATTTGGCCCACTTTGACGATATTCATTTCGAAAATTTCGAATGTTAAAGGACCCACACACGCTACGATTTCACCTTTTTTTTCAAGGTTAGATATGGTCCTATACTGGGTGATATGCCAGCAAACGCACCAAAAAATATATATAAAGGGTGTTTCTTTTGGAGCTATAGAACTTTAAATTGCGATAAAACAACGATGGATTATTCGATTGACATGAATTTTATTTATCCGCAAGATAATCTTGTGGCATTATATTTTAAATATGATTTCTGGCATATGACCGCCACGGCTGGCTCGGATGTAGTCCAATCTGGACGTTCAATTTTCGATGACTTTTTCCAACATTTGTGGCCGTATATCGGCAATAACACTGCGAATGTTGTCTTCCAAACGGTCAAGGGTTTGTGGCTTAACCGCATAGAACAATGACTTTACATAGCCCCACAGAAAGTAGTCTAGCGGTGTTGAATCATAAGATCTTGGAGGCCAATTCACAGGTCCAAAACGTGAAATTAGGCGGTCACCAAACGTGTCTTTCAAATAATCGATTCTGGCACGAGCTATGTGACATGTTGCGCCGTCTTGTTAGAACCACAGCTCCTGGACATCATGGTTGTACAATCCAGGAATGAAAAAGTTAGTAATCATGGCTCTATATCGATCACCATTGACTGTAACGTTCTGGCCATCATCGTTTTTGAAGAAGTACGGACCAATGATTCCACCAGCCCATAAAGCGCACCAAAAAGTCAGTTTTACTGGATGTTTGAGGATTAGCTTCACTCCAAATGCGGCAGTTTTGTTTGTTGACGTAGCCATTCAACCAGAAGTGCACTTCATCGCTAATGGACGTAGTGCGCGATACGTATTCCGCACAGAACCATTATTTTCGAAATGAAATTGCACTATTCGCAAGCGTTGTTCAGGCGTGAGTCTATTTATGATGAATTGCCAAACCAAACTGAAAATAAATCACTTAACAGATGTTAAATCGGTCGCCATCTTGAACAGTAATTCCAACTTAAAGTTATATACCTCGAAAAAAGACACCCTATATATACCAAAAAAAACATTGAAAATTCTACAGATCCGTAGCTTTGAAATTAAAGAAAATCAAAATTTCGAATGACTATTGTCACAGCACCTCTAGTCTGATTTCACCCATTAATTTACGATGAATGGTGTTCAGAAAAGAACGGTTCAAAACGTCCAGTTAAAGTTTAAACATGAAACCAGTTATATCACAGGATATCCCAAAATCATATTGGGTGGTTTAACTCAATTGAGTTGGCATTGTTCAAATAACTTATTTCACCATAAATATCAAAAACATTCCTGTTTTGTTTGTTAATTATCATTCTTTTAAATTGCGTGATTTTTAGCTAGTTATTTCAATATTCATTGACAGAAATTGAATTGAATAAAACTTTCATACAGATGTCCAAAATCGTTGATTTCACACTTTCCTTAGCTTATTTTAATTTATTGGTTCATTAAATAAAGTAATAAAAATAGATAGAGGAAGTATATGCAATTTTCACATGTCCCCAACATGGTTAAAATATGTTGTCGGATTGTGATATATTTTCAAATCCACAATTTTACTATATCATTATGAATGTATATTATATTGAATGAAATATATTTAATTGAGTGATTCTCTATGAAATATGCAAAATATGCAAATGCAAAATATTCAGAATCCGATATTTCTCCTAATTGTGGAATTTATAATAAGCAGAATATTTATTATTTTTTGTCTCTACCTGCTGAAATCCAAGGTTTGGCAACTTTTGCTCTCCTAGTTTCATCGATTGTTTCAGGTCGTTTGGCGCGCTTTAAATTTGTTTTCTGCATTTCTGATGCATTAAGTTATTTATTTCAATATATTTTGAGTTAATATGAAACGTTGATTCACTATGGGACATGAGAAGTGCCTTCTTTGTGAGGAAACTCGCGAATTGAGTGATATATCGTCACACTGAAATGTTTTCATATCCGGGCGCTTCATGTCAAATTTGATAGTTCATGTTGGAGACAAAATTTGCTTACCAAACATGACATATGCTCCCGCTATTTATGTTTATTACTCTGAGGTTTATTATTAACAATAAAAATCCTTTCTAATACAGAATGTCAACTCGATAAGATCGCTTTCCTCAATTTATTGTGAAATTCATAAGGCTATATCACCAAAACCTTTGAATGATGCACGTCTATTGAGAAATTAACTAACCTTATTAGTAATTAATCAGAAATTCAATTTTATAACGGAATCTTCTTCAATGAATCCAATCCAATTATTTGGGACTATTTTCAGCTCCAGATTCCGAAATAATTGATACTTCATAGGACCAAGGCACAAAAATAACATTCACAAATTGTTATCTATGTTCAAAAACCACAACCACAAACATCCATCATAAAAAGATGAAATTCTGACATTTCAAAATGAGGTTACATTACTCTCTCAAATCTGTAACAATTTTCCTCGCGTTTTTCTTCATTGTAAGATTGATTTTTCAAAATGACTATGCACAATCATCACTACACCGTCTATTAGTGAGGAAGGCAGTGAATTTATCTTCAATTTACAGAGCAGACTGCCTGGATATCAACAAAAACGTCTGTCCAAGGTATGGAAGAGATCTAAAGCTTTTCATAGTTGTTTTATCGACTCCTGGTGGAGTGAAACAAAGAGAAGCAGTTAGAAGAACATGGGGACACTTTTCCATGAGAAGAGACGTGGAAATAGCGTTCTTCATTGGCGAAAGCAGCATTGCACAATGGATCAACGAACTGGATAGAGAAGAAAAAATTTACCAAGATATAATAAGGTGTCCATTTCTTGACGAACCAGAAGTACCAACTTTAAAACTCATGCAAGCACTAGAATGGGCAAACAAATACTGTTACAAAGCGAAATTCTTACTGAAAACCAACGATGACGTCTTTATAAACCTCTCAAAACTTCTTCAAGTCATAACAAAATTGAACCAAACAGAAAAATATATCTACGGAAGACTTGCTAGAGTGTGGGAACCAACCAGGGTTATGAACAACCCAAACTCCATTTCTCTAGATGAATATCCGGATCCTTTCCTTCCTGATTTCACCATAGGACCAACGTACCTCTTTCCAGTCCATTTATGCAAAGAACTGTTCCAAGGAAGTCTCCAACAAAACTATATAAAATCCGATGATATTTTTCTGACTGGTTTGGTAGCAGAATCTTTGAAAGTGAAAAGGGTACATATGGAAACTTTCGTGAATGCTAGACTAAGTGTAACCACTTGCAACGTACGTAGAGCCCTCAGTTTGAAGTGTTTGGAACCTATTGATCTCTTCGAGTTTTGGGTAGTCGTCCATAACTTGAGAATAAAATGTGAGAAACTACCAAACAGCACTGAAGTTCACCAACAGGAATCACCTGACTACGTGCTGTCTAGGACTTCCCTTGGAGACGACCTAGAGGAAATGTATGTGATGGCAGACTGAATCATAGTTTATCAAATCATTACGTTAAAATGTTTCTTTTTAATTGCAAATAAATTACTGAATTCGCTCAACTTTCTATGTTTGAAAAAATCTTTCGAACAATGCTAAATTCATGATGAGTCATGTTATATCAATAATATCGTACGCTAAACAGATCCCTGGGGTGCTCCATTATCGGTTAAATTCTAAATTTCAAGACTGCCTATAAAATGAATCTAGAACAATGTTATTATAAGGGTGAATAATTCATATTGGTTACGTAGCATTTCTCACTGTTACCTCACATCTCGAAACAAAGCCACAACGTATGTCACATGAATAAATAAAAACATAAGAAGTTTTTTCTCCGTCCTCTCATTATTAGACTAGAATAATAATGAAATCTAATAAGGAGAGCTTACTCCTAAGAATGCAATTATCTATGCGATCTCTCAAGCGCTCAAGAAGTTGCTGTGACCTTTTCAGTATAAACAAATCGATTAATGTTGCTGTAAATGTATTACTTACTTTCAATACTGAGAAGATTTAAATAATTTTTGTTGTGGGTATATGAGGTTTTGCACTGGTTGGGTTCACATTTTTCAAAAGTAAAGGTCTCAAGCTATGGCTGTAGGATCATTTATGTCTCGTAAATTGAGGTACAACGCTACAAAACTGATGAATTACAGTATGTGAAATCTAACCTTGAATTTTCTGTGAATATCTTCCTTCATCTAAAGTCTCCAGATTGGTTCGTCTTAGACCTTAACATCTGTTACACGACATAGCAAACCCAGGATGTTAAAAAAGTCGTTTCAAGGACTGTCGCGTTCAATTGTATTGTCAACATTATTTTTTCCATGTGAATCTCGATATGATGTGGGAAGATCATTTCAATTTATTGGCATTCTCATCGAGATTAAAAAAAAAATGCACATGAGCAAAGGCTCGTTTTTTATGTAACAACTAAGTTCTAATGATTTTGCTAAATTCACAATAGACCCTAAATTTAGACCTTTTTTTGTAAAAAAAAAAAGTTGAAAATGGGGAGACCATATTGAAAGTTCAACGTATCCAGAAATCCTAACAGAAACTAGAAAACTTATCACCAGTATGATAATTCTGTCATGTGATCTAACTGACAGTAGACCTCAGCCCTCAGGATATGTTAAAGTACTTTGACAATCGATGTCAAGTGGCAGAATATATAAGTTAACGTCATTTTGCCTATATATTATGTTTGCGCATAGAGTAATGAACATACATAGAGGAACTATACTCAATTTTCACATGTCTTCAACATGGTTAGATTACGTTGTCGGATTGTGATATATTTTCAGATCCACAATTTTACTTTATCGTTATGAATGTGTATCATATTGAATGAAATATATTTATTTGAGTGATTCCCGATTAAATATGCAAATTTGAATATTTGGAATCTGATATTTTCACAATTGTGGAATTTATAATAAACAGAATATTTATTACTTTCTGTATCTACCTGCTGAAATCCAAGGTTTGGCAAATTTTGCTCTCCTAGTGTCATCGGTTGTTTCACGTCGTTTGGCGCTCTTGAAGTTTGGTTTCTCAATTCCTAATATATTACGCTAATTTATTTCAATAAATTTTGAATTAATATGAAACTTTGATTCACTATGGGACATAAGAAGTGCGTTCTTTGTGGAGAAACTCGCGAATTGAGTGAAATATCGTATCACTGATATCTTTTCATTTCCGTGCCCTTTATGTCAAATTTGATAGTTCATGTTGGGGACAAAATTTGCTTACTGGAGATGACATATGCTCCCTATATCTATGTTTATGAGGTTCTGACAGAATTGCTATAGAATCTAGAGCTTTGTATACGATACGGCTTCTTGATATTTCGTTTTCCTGATATATTCCAAACTAGCAAATTGATGGAGACAAATTTACAGGTAGAATACTACTTTCATATTTCAAACGAAATTTAGTGTTGATATAATCCTGAGAATCATAAAATATTCTAGCAGAATATCGTTGAAAATTACTCAATATTTTAGTCAGATCCGTCTTGAAATGAAATTTGTTTAATGTATCTAAACTCATCATTCGAAGATTCTAGACGGAATAACCGACAACATTGACCCATTTAGGTATGATATTGAAATTTTTCTCGAAAATTGATTTGATTTAATTTTCTACAAAATTTGCAATATGTTTCCTCAAATTCGAAGATTTATAACGAGAAACTGAACCATCCAAAGGCATTCCTAACCTGATCTTGTCCCGAGATATTTACCGGTTAGCAGCCGATGAAAATAATTATGTAGAATCGCCTACACAATTTGTCCTTCAACTTCTCATCGCTAGTCTAATTTTCCAAAGCGACACTGTAGTGTGCGACCAGAATAAACAAATAAATAGAATTGAATGCCAATAATCACCTACTGTTATTACCCAATTTGTGAGAATTGTTAACCTTGATTGTCGATTTGTTTCGTGTATATGAATGAGTACAATGTTAGGTGCGTTTTCGTCGTTTCTCGTTCTGTTATGTTGGCAGTAGTGGAGGAAGTCGATTCTACAACTCCTAATTTTTGCCAGTTGAAAGAATCGGTATATCTCTAGATGAAATTCAATAGTGATATTATTGAAAATTATTGGGGTAAAGGGTTACAAAAACGGACAGGGTAGAAAAAACATTGGATCACGATATCTAGAATATTTTCTGTAAAATCAATCGTTCCTAAGTGAGGATCTTAGAAATATAGTAGAATACGTTTTTCAGACAGAAATTTGACTACTAAAATCAGAGAATTTCGAACTTTTTTTGATGTAATATCACCAAACGCAAACACTCAGAGTAATAAACACAGATAGAGGAAGCATATGTCAATTTCAGTAAGCAAATTTTGTCCCCAACACGAACTATCAAATTTGATATGAAGCGCGCGGAAATGAAAACATAACAGTGATACGATATTTCACTCAATTCGCGAGTTTCTCCACAAAGAACGCACTTCTTATGTCCCATAGTGAATCAACATCTCATATTAGCTGCATGAGCTGCAGAAATTCATTCAGAGAAGAAAAAATACTTACGGTAACTTCAATATTTATCAAGGAATGTTTGAAGTATATACACCAACACAAGAAGTCGATGAATTTAAATCAGGATCAGCATGAGCATGATACAAGAAGAAAACATCAGTTGATAACACCATTACATCGCTTAGCCCGGACACAACAATTTTTTGACTACTGGGGGGTGAAATTCTACAATTCCCTCCCATCAAGAATGAAAACCCTGCCAATGAATGAATTTGATCGAACCATCAAAGAGTTTTTAATTAACGGTTCTTTTTATAGCATAGAAGAATATTTAAGTTCGAGTATGTTATAATATGAATAATTTGACATAACATGTAAATTTTGATGTTGAATAAACTTTACTATTAATATTACTATTAACTCAAAATATATTAAAATAAATACCTAAATTTATCAGAAATTCAGAAAACAAACTTCAAGCGCGCCAAACGACGTGAAACAACCGATGACATTAGGAGAGCAAAAGTTGCCAAACCTTGGATTTCAGCAAGTAGATACAGAAGATAATAAATATTCTGCTTATTATAAATTCGACAAAATATCAAGATATCAGAAAATATCTAATTCCAAATATTCAAATTTGCATATTTAAACGGGAATCACTCAAATAAATATATTTCATTTAATATAATATACATTCATAATGATATAGTAAAATTGTGGATTTGAAAATATATTACAATCCGACAACCTAATCTAAACAAGTTGAGGACATGTAAAAATTGCGTATACTTCTTCTACCTATGTTTAGTACTCTATGGTCAGAACCAAATGTCGTTCTATATAAGCACTCTCTTCGATAGCTTTGGAATAATCGAAAAAAACAATACATTACATCAATTCATTGGAACATGCATCTTACCAGTGTAAGATTTTTCGTATTTTCTCCAAACCTTCTGCTAATTCCACTAATTTACTAAAAAATAAATCCATATTGATTTGAAATTACCTTCAGAATACTGACTAAAGATCAAGAACACATTCGCGGATTTATCCTTTACAATCTTCTATAATCACTTAACCATAATTCGGATAATCAATTAAACAATGTTGAATTGTTGCAAATGTGCATGGGGAATTCCATAGGATTGAATCCCAATAATAATAAGCGAGGAAATCATTGTAATTTAACCGCAAACCAATCTTCAGACACATCTCATTGTGGTCAGACCCAATGAAACTAATGGTCGAAAATGTAATTAGGCTTCATTTAAAAAAATTATATATCACATTTCAGAAAAATCGAATTAGATAAAATTCGCATAGTTACAAAATGGTGGATGCGATTTTAAACCAAAATTTAGTGATTTATTATGATGACATTGTTGTCAGTTGGTTTATCTAGATGAGGAAATCTGATTATATGCTTCCCCTGCACGAAATTTACAGTGATTGTTTTATATGTGAATTAGATTATGAAATAAATTCAAGACGATAAAGACTAAGTTACAAATAAAATTCTGAAAAAAAAATCATTATAATGGTTCTAATAGTTCATGAATATAATATTTAGTAATGGCATCATTAAGTTTATTGTATCGTTCAAGTTATGTTATGTCAGATGTTTTGATATTATATCGAAATAAAAAAAATTGTTTGCCATAACAATTCAGATACCACTCGATAAAGATCCTACATATGTCACAAGAAAAATCTTCGCGTCTTTTTCCACAAACAAAACATAAATTACGAGGCGAAGACATCGATAACAAAATCCACTCATAAATAACATCTTAGCCGATCGAATTAGAAACATTCAGCTGCGATATAAAACAGGAAAGCGTTTCAAATGTTTGACCTTGGATACATATGACGAAACATATTCGGAAACAACAGATCCACGATTTTCAACAGGTGACTCTTCTTCAATTGTGAAACTCGATTTTCTCTCGGTTAGAATACCGGTAAATTCACACAAAAAAAATTCATCTCGTTGAATATTGATACACTTGTTGGCTTCACCCTTGTCGAAGTCAATTCGAGAATTTTTTTGGGTTGGCCATATTTCGCATATATAGGCATTCGTGATGAAAATTGTGTTTTATTCAGACTATTTCACTCGAGTTTTATATATTGGTAAACAACCATAGTTCTAGTGGAAAAACTTTTATTTATTTCCATGATTGCAAAACCAACATGATGATTTTTCAGCAGAAAAATTTTGAGAAGTATCATTGAATTTATTTGATCCAAATGGACTGTTCTTGTAGTTGAATAATGAAGGTCTTCCCGAATGTCATAACAGTGAAAAATGTTTGGTGAAATTTCATTTTAAGTTTATTGTTCTTTAGCAATTACTTTCATGCAATATGTTTTTATAAAATAACTCGCCTGCACTGCTCGTTATTTTTTAAACAAATGCCATTCTCTAAAATAGTCAAAGCAATGGAACATAATGAGAGAAAATTATTCTAGCCTCTCTTATGATTTTATAAGAAAATTATCGAGCACAACAAGAAAATAAGAAGTCCTGTTTAACTTTTATCAAATTCAATAAGGTTAATGAAACTAAAAAGGAACATTGCATTTATGAAATCGAAAAGAAGCACATTCTGAATTTATTTCGCTATCACGTAACATTTATCAAGTTATGAATTGCCGAAATGTAACCATTGAGAAAGACCAAAATTAAAAATGCATGTAATTTAAAGGAAGAAAATTTAATATTGTTATGATGAGTAACTTCCAGAATCTCCAGTGAAATAACCAAAATATTACCATTCGTGCAGACCAAATAGCAATTTGGTGTAGATGAAGATAACCTAATATTTGATAGGCGCTTTCTGCATAATTGTAACTTGCTATTCGTTATTCTGTCGTGCATAAATACACACAAGCAAGTAACAGTTATGAAATAACAAAACGTTCGATTGAACTAGTTTTTGGTACGGTGGTGTCAGCTAGGTTTGGATCAAAGGCCATACCGTTGAGATAAACGTGCTGCCGCCAGAGCTGCTGGTACTGGCTCCATCGATGAGGCTCCTGATCCTGCACCTGAGCCTGGACGTGTGTCAAAGTACCCTGCATAACACCAACAGGAACTGGGAGCCCGTTCATCTGCGGGTTCTGAGCAACCGGTGGCAATTGATAATCCATGTTTAGTCCTCAAAATACCACAAAACTCATATCAGACAAGCATGCTACGCGCGCACAACACGCCCCAAGCACACTTAGATACCTGGTGCCGGAAGAAAACTAGCTGGGTACCGCGAACCGTCGAAGCCGCTGCCCAGACCAGCACCACATGCAATCAGCACTCTTTGATTTGAAAAACCGCGAGAGTGAACGGAGTCCCGGAGTCGGCGGGTAGAGGGGATCACTCTCAGTTTTACCGGAAGAGAGACGGTGTTGCTATTGTTCTTTTTCTTGCGCTGGTGTTTGTGTGGACAGATCCACGTCTTTTTCACGACTGGTGTGTACTGGCGGATTCGGCGGGTCCCGTGCTAGGGTTTTTGGACAACGCGGAAAAGAGAAAGAGATGATTGTTCGGTGGTTGAACACCTTAGAACTCTCACTTTTTAATTTGTTATTTTGAGGAATTGATAAATGGACTTGGGTTCCCACGGAAGTGGATATGTTCGAGGTGCAGGCATCGTCTGGGGGTTTTTGAAACGGAGGGTCGTTTTGACGAAGTTTTCTCTTTTAGGAGGCAGCATCTCTGAAGACGCGGTCCCAGTAGAATATTTTTATTTTTGTCCAATGTGATTTTTCTGTTCTGGTTCATTATTTTAAAAAAGAACCTTCTAAGAAAAACTCCTTCCTGAAATTTCCACAATTTAAGTTTTACCGAATGTGCAAAATCCAAAACTCGAATAAAAAAAATCCATCCATCTGCTGTCAAGATAGTTTTTTCGAAAACTGTGTTATTTGCATGAAATTCTTCACAACAATTAGATATTTCACGAAAAAAACAAATCGTAGAAAATTATAAAACATAAAATTACTGAACTTTTAGATTAAATAATTATTCATCTATGATTTTCTTGTCAGACAGTAAAGAAATTTTATGAATTTTATTATTGTAAATGAATGAGATCTAGGGTTTTCCACCATAATTTGACCCCCCCCTTAACTTTGTCACTGAAAGAGGTACAGAAAAATGTTCTCTACAAAAGTTTCACGAAATCGACTAGTGTTTTTTAAAATGATATCAAGAAATGAAATATATACAGAGTGGGCAACATATTGATTGCAACTTCATTTTTTCAAATGAAACACCCTGTATATTTGACTAGCTCTTTTTCCCCTGACTTCGAATATAAAAGGTACTTTTTTTTAGAGCTATAGAACTTCAAATTGCAATAAAACAACGATGGATTATTCGATTGACTTGAATGTTATTTATCCGCAAGATAATCTTGTGGCGTTACATTTTAAATATGATTTCTGGCATATGACCGCCACGGCTGGCTCGGATGTAGTCGTATATCGGCAATAACACGGCGAATGTTGTCTTCCAAATGGTCAAGGGTTTGTGGCTTATCCGCATAGACCAATGACTTTACATAGCCCCACAGAAAGAAGTCTACAACAACAAAATAAAATGGACGTAGTGCGCGATACGTATTCCGCACAGAACCATTATTTTCGAAATAAAATTGCACTATTTGCAAGCGCTGTTCAGGCGTGAGTCTATTCATGATGAATTGTCAAACCAAACTGAGAATAAATCACTTAACAGCTATTATCGGTCTCCATTTTGAACAGTAATGCCAACTTAAAGTTATATACCTCGAAAAAAAACACCCGTTATTACATATGTTTGGCCTATCTCTCTTATTTTGAGTACCACAGAGTTTCAAATTTTAAGAACCACCTGGCAAGCTAAGTAATCAGTTTTCAAGTGGAAGGCTGCGATAATTCAAAATGCCCTTTTTCGAGTTATCTCGTTATCAACGATATATGACATACAATAAAAAGGTATGACAAAACATACTATTAGAAATGAGTTATCAAGGAACCAAAAAAAGACTTATTCATTTAAGTACCTATACAGAAATTTATCATACATATGAAAGGTCAAATGTAGAGTCTACAAGAATAGAAAAGATGATCAAAAATTAAAATAGAATCAATTTATATGGGAAAGTGAATCGACACCATTACATCTGGTGTTCCAGTCTGAGGTCTTTATTCAATTTTAAAATGTAAACATCAACAAAATGACTCTTCGTTTCAATTGCTTCAAAAATTTCTTCGCAACGCTTCGTTCAATGGGTATTAACATTAAAAAAATTGTCCGCAAATCAACAATGAAACTGCTGCGACTCTAAAGTACCCAAACTGTGCGTATTCACTTGACGAAATAAGGCGGACGATCTTGGGAAAGTACGCCAGGAATTTTGGTCGAAAGTGTGTCACAAAAAATCCAGTTTTTGTAGGCCCACTCGATTCGAGCGGCGTTAAAAACTTGAAATGACCGTAGTTGCAGATTGATCAAGATTACTGTAACAGAAGAGGTGAAATTTGTGGTTTCGTGGTATTGCTGATACGTGACATGTGGGTGCGAACTGCGCGAAAGGGGTTCCGCAGTTTCATTATTGCTATGACGATTGTGAAGATTCAAAAAAAGGATCTTATTTCGTTAAAGCATGATGAGTTCAAACTTTTGTTTCGAAACAGGTGTTGACAAAGTTGAATAATTTAACAAAATGTTACAGATAATATTTATAGACAGCCAAAGAAGGTAGTTGTTCTTTAACATTCCTGTATTGAATTCCTTGAGTGCTTGTTCTAGAAAAAATGGTGTGTTATCATTTTTGGTCAAATATTCATTAATATTCGAAATTCACGTCAAATTTTGACTCGGTAATGAAACATTCGTATCCAAATCAAATGAATTTTGTCATATTCATAACTTTATAAAGATGTGTTTCCTAACAAAATACAATTTTCAAATTGTAACGGGTGTTTTTTTTCGAGGTATATAACTTTAAGTTGGCATTACTGTTCAAGATGAAGACCGATTTAACAGCTGTCAAGTGATTTATTCTCAGTTTGGTTTGGCAATTCATCAATAATAGACTCACGCCTGAACAACGCTTAAAAATAGTGCAATTTTATTTCGAAAATAATGATTCTGTGCGGAATACATATCGAGCACTACGTCCATTTTATCGTCGAATTTTGTTTAGCGATGAAGCGCACTTCTGGTTGAATGGCTACGTCAACAAACAAAACTGCCGCATCTGGAGTGAAGCTAATCCTCAAGTGAATGTCGAAACCCCGTTACATCCAGAAAAACTGACTGTTTGGTGCGCTTTATGGGCTGGTGGAATCATTGGTCCGTACTTCTTCAAAAACGATGATGGCCAGAACGTTACAGTCAATGGTGATCAGTATAGAGCCATGATTACTAACTTTTTCATTCCTGAATTGAACAACCATGATGTCCAGGAGCTGTGGTTCCAACAAGACGGCGTAACATGTCACACAGCTCGTGCCACAATCGATTTATTGAAAGACACGTTTGGTGACCGCCTAATTTCACGTTTTGGTACTGTGAATCGGCCTCCAAGATCTTGTGATTTAACACCACTAGACTACTTTCTGTGGGGGCTATGTAAAGTCATTGGTCTATGCGGATAAGCCACAAACCCTTCACCATTCGGAAGACAACATTCGCCGTGTTATTGGCGATATACGGCCACAAATGTTGGAAAAACTCATCGAAAATTGGACTTCCAGATTGGACTAAATCCGAGCCAGCCGTGGCGGTCATATGTCAGAAATCATATTTAAAATGGAATGCCACAAGATTATCTTGCGGATAAATAAAATTTATGTTAATCGAATAATTCATCGTTGTTTTATTGCAATTTAAAGTTCTATAGCTCTAAAAAAACACCCGTTACAACCTTACTTCTGAGCTTGTTTCGTTTTTAAATGAAATATGTCAAATTGTGTATTCTATTGATTGTGAACAGCATAATAGACAGGTAATCTATATTTAAGAAAACCTGCTATGGGAGCTGTTTCTAATGTAGGCCTTGTGTTGACATGTCATTTCACCAACAGAAATTGTCATGCTAATTCAGAGGCCTCAATGAAGATGTGTGAAAAAAATTGTATTCATAATGTCACAATTTCTCTATGAGTAATTCGTTCTGACGTACAAATCTTGCTTGGTCTGGCTACGAAAATTATTTTATATGTTGATTATGTTTCAATTACGTTTTTAATAGGTATTTTGGAAATGGTGATATTTTGTCTAATGTCTAATTTATAATTTGGAAAAAATAAACATGTGTTCAAGTTTCACGAAATGAAATAATATATTTTTATATTGGAAATATTTTTGGAAGATGAAAACTCTATATTGAAAAAATTTGTGACGAAATCTATATACATATCTCGTTTCAAAGCCTAGGAATATGTCAAAAATCTCAAAATTAGTATAATTTGGGTTAGTCCGACAGCTGTCACTCATTCCTTGCTTAGTTTTTAGAGGCAGATAAAGTCAAAAGAGATAAATATAGACATTTAGTTTCATCACGGTTTATTACTGACTTTCCAAAAGTATTTCGACTACTTAAAGTTTTTTATGAGTTTAAATATTTCGTGAGGTGGAGTAAATGATGATCTATAAAAGTTTAATTAATTAAAATATATTCTTTTATAGAGGTGAACCAAAAATCTTGTAGGGAAATGAGCTGATTCCAAAAATGTATCACATGTTGATACCAGTTGGTACAGGATGGACAAAAATACAATAGTTGTGTGTGTGCTCATAAAGTAACGCGTAACATTCTTTATTAGTCAAATTAACAATATTATCAAAAATACTTATTGTCTAGCGGCAAGTGGTTTAAATGTAACACCCTGTAGATTGTTACATTCTTAGATTGATAAAAATAACAAAAGCAATTCGAAAATTCTGGGGTTTTTAGACAATTTTTCACATGAAATTTATACGTGGGTTCAGGATACCTTAGTTTAGTCGTTGAACTCTCTCTCTTTCATTTCTCGAATAGAAAATACTGCATTAAGGGCTTTTATAGTACAATTTCAATCAAATTCCACCTGTTTATATTTTCTCGCAACCACTGTATAAAATAAAAATAAATCCACTCTGTACATTTCCATGCTATCAACTCGGCTACATTATGCTTATGAATTGCTGCCATATTATTCCCTCCAGGGAATATAAAAATGATAGTTAGGCAAATTTCATGACAGGGAAATATTTGGATAGAGTCCACCGGTGGGACAGGGTCTAGTGTCAGGGGAGGCAAGTATTACTTATTTCGATTAGGAAAATTGCATTATTTTTGTAGATTCAGATTGCCGTGTGTATAGGTGGGCCTGTTGTTCCACTATTTTTGCTTGAATTCGTTAAAATGATTGGTTTTTACGGAGCAGAGACTTGACGTGAGGGTATAGCTCGGCTAGCTCAGCGTGCAATTTTGCTCTGGGGGCAAAATTCCGTGGTCAACATTTCGGTGGTCTAAATATGGTGGCTAGCTTGGTGAATTTGGATAATTTATCAACGACGAATTTCGTCACGAAGCCTAATTGAATTATATTTTTTATGTCATATCAGTTTGTTGTTTTGATTTTATTGCTTAGTTTCCGTTGACATAGTATATTCTACTATTTGTACTATTCGTCAATTATGTCTGACGAAATCTATTTAACACCAACAGAATTAAGAGAAATTGCGAATGAAATGTCGCAAATCATCTCACTAAATCCAAATCCAAATTTTTTTTTAGATCTTTAGAACTTTAAATTGCAATAAAATAACGATGGATTATTCGATCGACATTAATTTTATTTATCCGCAAGATAATCTTGTGGCATTACATTTTAAATATGATTTCTGACATATGACCGCCACGGCTGGCTCGGATGTAGTCCAATCTGGACGTCCAATTCTCGATGACTTTTTCCAACATTTGTGGCCGTATATCGGCAATAACACAGCGAATGTTGTCTTCCAAATGGTCAGGGGTTTGTGGCTTATCCGCATAGACCAATGACTTTACATAGCCCTACAGAAAGTAGTCTAGCGGTTTCAAATCACAAGATCTTGGAGGCCAAGTCACAGGTCCAAAACGTGAAATTAGGCGGTCACCAAACGTGTCTTTCAATAAATCGATTGTGGCACGAGCAGTGTGACATGTTGCACCGTCCTGTTGGAACCACAGCTCCTGGAAATCATGGTTGTTCAATTCAGGAATGAAAAAGTTAGTAATCATGGCTCTATACCGATCACCATTGACTGTAACGTTCTGACCATCATCGTTTTTGAAGAAGTACGGACCAATGATTCCACCAGCCCATAAAGTGCACCAAACAGTCAGTTTTTCTGGATGTGTAACATACACTTTCGACATACACTTACACTTACACTCCAAATGCGGCAGTTTTGTTTGTTGATGTAGCCATCCAACCAGAAGTGCGCTTCATCGCTAATGGACGTAGTGCGCGATACGTATTCCGCACAGAACCATTATTTTCGAAATAAAATTGCACTATTTGCAAGCGTTGTTCAGGCGTGAGTCTATTTATGATGAATTGCCAAACCAAGCTGAGAATATGTCACTTGACAGTTGTCAAATCGGTCGCCTTATTGAACAGTAATGCCAACTTAAAGTTATATACCTCGAAAAAAACACCCGTTACAATACAAAAGTCACTAGGATTTATGATCTGATCAATGCATTATTGAAGCGTGTATCATTTTTAGTAATGACGTAGTTTTTACTTGTCATGGGTAAAATGATGATAACTTCAACATGAAATATCTTATTGAAAAACCCTTAAATGTGAGGGTAAACAGAATCTCTATGTTTTTTCTCGTGAAACATTCCCCAATCTATTATAATAAACAAATAGTCGCACAGAATCGATTCTAGCGCGGCCGAAAGCGAACCAAATGAATATTTTAACGCAAAAAAACATTTCCTTATAGATAATTGCCCAGAGAACGCATTATTAATAACGTGAAAGGTTCCACTAGGCTCCAACAGTGCGTGGAGAGGGATATCGAAAATGATTGCTAAATCCGAAAGAGAGAGTTGTTTATTTATTATTTCACTTTTTACGGGTGCCGAAAATTCCGAATAGAAGAGCGTATTTCCTATACGAGAAATCGCTTTGTTCGTATATGCGCGAGGTCGCATCTGTTTTCGAACGCTACGAACGTCTAGTTCAAGTTCAAGAATCGTATGTTGCAAGATTCGAATCGTTATGAACTCATAATAAACGATGAAAATGCTGGATTACGGATTTGCACTGTGAAATTCAAGGTTGGCTATGCTGCGGGAATCCCCGTATGAAAAAATGAGCGACGTTTTTGGTCCAGAATTCGCGGAAAATTCGTCTTTGAAAATTTTTCACTCAAATAGCAGATGAAGTGTAACTTCTTCAGATGAATTTAATTAAGCTACAAACATCGCTTATCAACGAATATATATATGTATATACTAGCGGACCCGACAGACGTTGTCCTGTACACACGTCTTTAATTTCATACTTTTTTTAATGAGCTGAAACAATCTGGACCGCTTTGATGAAAATTATTATTGAAAAGTTATTACTTTGTTAAATAAATAACAGCATCGTAAATGAAAACTTTAACTCATTTTAATGAAAGGTGAAAAAGCTTGCACTCAAAACATTTTATAACATATAGTATATTTATTTTTTTTTAATTTACAAAAACTTAATTTATCGTAATGCCATTGGATGTACAATATTTTTAGTTAGTCCATGAGGAGTATAAACAAACAAACTCGATGGTTTTCCAACTCTGGAACACGCAACGTACAATTGGCCGTGAGAAAGAAACGGATTTTCTATGTCTAAGCCACAAAATGTCATCGTTTGACATTCCAAAATCAACAACTCCTTATAAATAAGAAATTAATTGAAAAAACATTTTCCAGTAGACCAAACTGTAAATCTAAACCATTCTCGAATCTCCACGAACACACACAAAAAATTTCATCAAAATTGGTCCAGTCGTTTAGGAGGAGTTCAGTCACATACACACGCACACAAGAAATATATATATTAAGATGTATACCTACATATTAACGCTTAAATTTCATTTTATTTTTGCTGTTTTTTGTTTTGTTTTAATTACATGGAATCTTCATGCTTACACTATTTCAATGCTTGTATAAATATATACAGATTCACACTTATTATTATTATGAATATCTCCACCTACCTATATTTGAGTCATTCAAGTAGAACCTCGACTGATACTCGTAGCAAAGATTTGCAGAGTATTCGCAGTGGTAAGCAGAGCCTTTGCAGTCAGAATACCTCCCCATACAATCCTGGGGCAGGAAATACTCGTAGTCTGGCACTCTGTCTGATGCGTACCCATAATAGTTTTCCCGAGGCCAAAGCTGACCCTCAATTTTTTGACTCGCACTAGGGGTTACTCTCTCTAAACTTTTTTGCAGATGTTGCGGTCCCTACAAATATAGTTGTTGGAAGATTTTCCGGAAATAAATCTTTGTGACTCAAATTAGGATTTACGAAGAAGAATGACTAGTTGAAAGCTGAAAAAAGTTTCGATCAAAATGGGACAAAATGAGTTTAAACGTGAAAGGTTATAATGAAATCTATTTTTTTTTTTTTTTAAGAAAAGTATTTCGTTGAAGAAAATGAACAATGCTGCTCGATGTTAAGCTTCAAATCATCTGTATTGAGCATGAAAGACTTTCAAGGTTAACTTCAATGATATCAGTAAAAGAAAAAAGTTCTAAATAAGGTTATTTTGATTAACTAATATCGGGAACAATTAATGATTATATTTCATATTTGGAAGCTGGCATATTTAGAACAAACTATGATTAAATTTCTCATGAACAATATTATTGCATTTTTTCGGACTAGATCTTTAATATTTTCTTAAATGATACAATAGAATTCTGTTCATTTTGCATTTAGTTTCTCACTATGAGAAGAGTCTTGAATTTTTGAATAATCTGAAAATATGTCTAATATCAACAACTCTTGTTTAAATTGAACTCCAATCAATAATGATCTGAGTAAAGACTCTTTGAAGTCATTCTACATGGAAAATCAGTGATAGTTGGAACAATGATCCATGAATTTTATGTTTTAAAAACTCAGTGTGCTTTTTCTTGAAATTTAAACTTTCACAAATATCAGCATTGAATGAACTTCTTGCAATCTAAATTGATTCGCAAATGAGTTTTTAAGTTTTCCTCCTATTTATATCGATTTATATATTGTTTAATCGAGTTTTTTCTTTATGTGATACGCTATCGTTACAAAAATAATGGAATTTCTGATTGATTTATCAATTAGAACGCTGTGTTATATAGAAAATTGAATAAAACAAATAAACATTATTGTAAATAACTAAACTAAACTAGTAAAATTCATAAGATGACAGAATTGGTATATAATAATTTTTGCACATTTCATTAAATGATATAGGAAGAAATGAGAAATCATTTTATAATATTTGCATCGTTTCAAATCAAACTATTCGTAACATCATTTTCCATGTAGAATTATAATCTTAAAGAAACAGGACTATCATTGCAGAAAACATGTTACATACACGATAATGATTGTTATAGTTTTTCACAAGTTGTCGTATAAACACATGCATGAATTTTTGTTGAAATAAATGGAGCATTTTACAATTTACTTGAAAATTATTGAAACAATATAAAGGGTGATCGAGATAAAGGTAAAATATAGATGACAGAAAATGTTAATATGAATTATGTCCTTTCAAATCAATTTGTGAGATATATTAGATTTATCTTGAAATAAATATCAATGAATCACCCAGTATATAAAAGTTCAGTTCAAACAAAATTCGAGAGAAAAACAGTGGATATGATTTCTACTTTAGATATTCATTAGATAATTCAATAAGTCATTACCTTAGTCGAGATGAAATTGCCAAAGGAAGGTTTAACAAAGTTTAGGAAGCATATTAAAAATTGAACAGATAGAACCACAGACAAGCAATACTTATCCCTTTACGTTTCTCAGTTTCTTCCAACTCAATATACCGAAGAAACAGTGAGGCTGAATCCTGAATCCACTCTGAAGGAGGATCAAAGAAAAAATTACGAATTGTCGAAAATCAAAAACTTTCCCGCTATTGAATCTATGGAGTATGGACTGCGTAAAGAAATGAAGAATCGTCAAATCGACTTTGTTCGATCTATCGCAAAAAAATCATTCTCTATTTACGATTTTCGTGAATCGGTGTGCTGACGGCGAATCCGGTCGGTTGAATGGCACAAAGATTAGTCGGTTTCGGAACCAGAGAACTGTGTCACGACCGAGTCTTAGGAAGGTGGTTGTAAAACTAAATTAGTGGTGTTTATATTGGAATAATCAGGTGGATGCGATGTTGACAGAGGTGGTGGAATGTCTGGAGATTGAAGACGGTAGTCAGGGTTACTAATATTGGAGATCTGGTTGTGATCGATCTCAAGGAATGAGAGTAGTCATTTTTCAGGGTTAGCGTGGGTTCATTCCCTACCGACACAGAAAAAAACCCGGTTGTTTTCAGACATACATTTGTCGTTTCCACCTCACGTTGATTCTCATAAACGTGGAGGATTTCGAGGTATCAGATGAAAACGTTTTGAATGTGTAACTCCAGATCTCTACAGTTGTTCAGTTTTAAAAAAATGGGAACGGCATTAACGTGATGTGTTCGAATTCGTAAATTCGAAATTTCAACAGTTATTTCACAACCGGAATTTCTGCTCGATCATATCTATGAAACTAACGAATGAATAGAACATGCTTGTAGACATAAATTTCAAAAAACTTCAATAAAACTCTATTATTTCCTTCAAAATTTTCTTTGAAAATGTTGAAAGTAAAATAGCTCACTATATCTTCTTATAAAGGGTGTTTTTTTAGAGCTATAGAACTTAAAATTGCAATAAAACAACGATGGATTATTCGATTGACATCTATTTTATTTATACACAAGATAATCTCGTGGCATTACATTTTAAATATGATTTATGGCATATGACCGCCACGGCTGGCTCGGATTTAGTCCAATCTGGACGTCCAATTTTCGATTACTTTTTCCAACATTTGTGGCCGTATATCGGCAATAACACGGCGAATGTTGTCTTCCAAATGGTCAAGGGTTTGTGGCTTATCCGCATAGATCAATGACTTTACATAGCCCAACAGAAAGTAGTCTAGCGGTGTTGAACCACAAGATCTTGGAGGCCAATTCACAGGTCCAAAACGTGAAATTAGGCGGTCACCAAACGTGTCTTTCAATAAATCGATTGTGGCACGAGCTGTGTGACATGTTGCGCCGTCTTGTTGGAACCACAGCTCCTGGACATCATAGTTGTTCAATTCAAGAATGAAAAAGTTAGTATTCATGGCTCTATACCGATCACCATTGACAGTAACGTTCTGGCCATCACCGTTTTTGAAGAAGTACGGACCAATGATTCCACCAGCCCATAGAGCGCACCAAACAGTCAGTTTTTCTGGATGTAACGGTGTTTCGACATACACTTGAGGATTAGCTTCACTCCAAATGCGGCAGTTTTGTTAGTTGACGTAGCTATTCAACCAGAAGTGCGCTTCATCGCTAAACAAAATAAAATGGACGTAGTGCGCGATACGTATTCCGCACAGAACCATTATTTCCGAAATGAAATTGCACTATTTGCAAACGTTGTTCAGCCTTGAGTCTATTCATGATGAATTGCCAAACCAAACTGAGAATAAATCACTTGACAGCTGTTAAATGGGTCGCCATCTTGAACAGTAATGCCAACTTAAAGTTATATACCTCGAAAAAAAACACCCTTCAATTACGCTTTAAAATTTCCATCGGTAACGGAATGACAGGTTAAATAGTGGAAGAGTATCTAACCTTTGAAATGTGTCTGATACCTACGAATAATGTTCTCGAGATGAATTCTACTACTTTCTGTGGGGCTATGTAAAGTCATTGGTCTATGCGGATAAGTCACAAACCCTTGACTATTTGGAAGACAGCATTCGCCGTGTTATTGCCGATATACGGCCACAAATGTTGGAAAAAGTCATCGAAAATTGGACGTCCAGATTGGACTACATCCGAGCCAGCCGTGGCGGTCATATGCCAGAAATCATATTTAAAATGTAATGCCACAAGATTATCTTGCGGATAAATAAAATTCATGTCAATCGAATAATCCATCGTTGTTTTATTGCAATTCAAAGTTCTATAGCTCTAAAAAAAACACTCTTTAGTAACTCGATAAGATCTTCAGAATAAGGTATCGCAACACCCCATTCAAAATCAAGGGGTTGTACTCACCCCCGTTAAGAGGTTTTTTATATTTTCATTTTAAAGACGGAAAATTGAGATGTTAAGTTATCATTGGACCACACTATATTCAACTGTCGTATTCGAATCAAAACGACGGTCTCCAGCGAAAAAAAACTGTTACCACCTAGCACACCTACCGGCAACGTCGCGTAGCCCAGAGGGTGGTCTTGGAGCACGCTGTGGAGCACGTGGACAAAGATCACGTTGCCTCCAACGTGTGCAACCCCGTGCCCCGCAACTAGTAGGGTGTCGAAAGAATTCAATATCGAGTGGGAGTCTTCACCAGATAGTTCACTTATTGAATGATATCCGAGCGCATTCTTAATAACAACGATACCAGCATTTTACACTCCTGTGACCTTGTTGCTGCTCACACGATTAACATTCTCACCTATATCGAGAAAGTTGGCTTGGAAAAAAGTTACAGACGTTTCTTTCACTTCTGACAGGGCTTGGTGTGGATGGTTCAATGCTAACCACTAGCATCTCCCTGCTGGTGCAGAAGGAGGTGGGTTCTGGCTGCCAGCACTTCCAATCGAGTCCTGTACAGGGTGTTCCTAAATGGAGGTACAGGGTGTTTTTTTTCGAGGTAAATAACTTTAAGTTGGCATTACTGTTCAAGATGGCGACCGATTTAACAGCTGTCAAGTGATTTATTCTCAGTTTGGTTTGGCAATTCATCATGGATAGACTCACGCCTGAACAACGCTTGCAAATAGTGCAATTTTATTTCGAAAATAATGGTTCTGTGCGGATTACGTATCGCGCACTACGTCCATTTTATTTTGTTTAGCGATGAAGCGCACTTCTGGTTGAATAGCTACGTCAACTAACAAAACTGCCGCATTTGGAGTGAAGCTAATCCTCAAGTGTATGTCGAAACACCGTTACATCCAGAAAAACTGACTGTTTGGTGCGCTTTATGGGCTGGTGGAGTCATTGGTCCGTACTTCTTCAAAAACGGTGATGGCCAGAACGTTACTGTCAATGGTGATCGGTATAGAGCCATGATTACTAACTTTTTCATTCTTGAATTGAACAACTATGATGTCCAGGAGCTGTGGTTCCAACAAGACGGCGCAACATGTCACACAGCTCGTGCCACAATTGATTTATTGAAAGACACGTTTGGTGACCGCCTAATTTCACGTTTTGGACCTGTGAATTGGCCTCCAAGATCTTGTGATTTAACACCGCTAGTCATTGATCTATGCGGATAAGCCACAAACCCTTGACCAATTGGAAGACAACATTCGCCGTGTTATTGCCGATATACGGCCACAAATGTTGGAAAAAGTCATCGAAAATTGGACGTCTAGATTGGACTACATCCGAGCCAGCCGTTGCGGTCATATGCCAGAAATTATATTTAAAATGTAATGCCACAAGATTACCTTGCGGATAAATAAAATTGATGTCAATCGAATAATCCATCGTTGTTTTATTGCAATTTAAAGTTCTATAGCTCTAAAAAAAACACCCTTTACGAACGAAATTGACAGATTCCTTGATTTATTTTAAGAATTGAAAGTACTTTGAACATCGGCCTGCAAACGCTTTGTTTTCAAGAAAAGAAAACCTCAACACCCTGTGTTGAGGTTTTCTTTTCTCATAGAATCTTACCTTCACAAAATATTCAACTCAAATTTGGCGTATAGATATTCCAATTCAAAGACTTCATCATATGGTATGCTAATTCTGAATCCCAATTTCAAGCTTAGAATGCAACTCTACCAGGGTGATATTTTTTCAGTGTCCACTCCTTTTCTCAAGAACTTTTTTTGGTGAGCCACTTGTTGTTCAGAAAAATATAAATAAACCTTTAGTAAATTAGTATTAAACTTTTTGGTTTCTTGTGGTTTTGTTGTATCTGCTACCGAATTGGGGAAAAAGAAGTTTTTTTTACTTATTCCCCCAATTTTCAGCGAAGTTCAATAAAGATAACTGGTATAATCATCACAAAAAGTGGAACTACAAGAAACACCCTGTATCTTGAAAAGAAAGCGTTGGCGGGCCTTTTTTCTTAAAAATATCCCAGGAAAAACTCTCATTTTCGATTGTACTTCCAATTTAGGAACACCCTGTTTGGGGAACATTAAAAACAGTGAATTTTTTGATTAATAGTTTTCTCTAAATGTCAATGAGTGATATAAAGTTAAGTTATTTCTATTCGAAAAACTAGCTATAAAAATTTTGTGAATTCTAGGAATTATGGTGATTTCGTCGAAATCTGAATGTTATAAATATTTATACTTGAGAATAAATTATTTTGATATTATTTATAAAAGGAAATGCCAATAAAATGTTCAATTTGAAATGTGAAAATTTCGAACGTATTAGAACACAATGTTCTCGGAAAAAGATAATCAATTCAGGAAGTAGTAAATGGTAAATATTAGTGATATTGAACAGCTAGTAGCAGAATCAAGTGTTTAGATTATTAAAAAATCGTAAAATAGTATGGAAATAGGTTACATCCGCTGCATGGTGAAAAAAAATTCTATAAGACATCAGACATTCAGTTTGAATCAAATTTAATGATAGGGGGAAATCCAAACAATTTCAATGAACTTTGAGGAAAAGTAGTTCATTTGACTTCAAACAGCAAAATTCGTCGCAAAAAAACGTCTTATTACATATTCACATTCTGTGAAGAATCATACTCTATGGTACCTTAGGATATTAAGGCGTTTTTGTGCGACGAATTTTTGCTTGGATCTAATACAACCATGGTCTTGCAGAGGTCCTCGTAATAAAACGCCTTGTTATGATATTCTATGATTCGGCATAAATGCCTAAGACATTTTTTCGCGACAAACTTTTCTTTTGGATGTTACAATTTTCAACTTTATGTGTCGCGAAAAAAACGCCAATAGATACATTGACGAATCATATGATCATCATAAGTGTTATTCAGACTCGAGTTCAGACTCTACTTCATCGACAACTATATGGATAAAGAATGTGAAGCCTAATGAAGAAGTGATTGCCAAAGTTGAAGCAGATTTGAAAAGCAAAGACAAATCTTTCAACAGAAAAGTTAGAAGGGCATTGGCGTAGAGATATCACACTTGAAGGTGACTATGTCGAACAATAATGTCTAATTTTCAAGAAATAATGTGTTTCTACTGGTAACGCCCTGAAGAGAAGTGATATCAGCAAGAAACCCGTCGAATATCTTACAAATTGTCAAAAACATACGCCATTGTGACCGATTTAGAAACAATGGGTGTATAATTCAGTAAAAAGTTCAATAATCCATAATTCCAACTGATGTACTCTCACATGTTCGAAATCGTGATTACAAGGCTACGTTTCCCCAAAGAACCAGTAGCTAGGCAACAAAATATTCATGCGATATAACCTTCCTTCCAACTTTCTACGTTTGTGGATTAAAGCAGAATCAGTGTTTAGGAGGAAGACCATAAAATGACGTTTTTTGCTTTCTGATTTTCAATAATAAACATTTGCATTCGCATTAATATTTTATGACGTGTTAAGCAGGCAGTGTCAGATGTCAAACTGACATTTGATTCGAATTTACTCTTATGCTTATCTATGTTAAGGAATGTTGATCATAATATCTTTTTTTTTTGTGATGACGAAGCTGTGATTTGAATTTATTCGATGTCATATTTATGTTGTTACAAAATTTTAAAAGAAAGTATTTTAATATTCTACTGGAAAGATTCTCACGAAATTGGGAAAACGAAATTTCAATATGTAATTCTTGTTGAATTTTTCCATGAAGGAGACTTCAAATTCACATGAAATTAACTTCTAGTGTCATATGTCATTCAAAATCCAACCGCTATTCAAATCCAACTGGAAATGCGCTTATCTGAGATTAGTAATTGACGTAGTTGGAACTTTTCCTTCAGTTGTGAATGAAGATATCCCACCAAGGTGGATTTCCATTCAACCACAGAAAGTGCATATTATTTATGAATCACAACAAAATATGAAATTCCCATTTTAGGTTGGTAGCTCAAAAACAGGCAAATGTGAAGATGAAATTGAGAGCTTTTATTAATTTATAACGAGTGTTTTTTTTTTCGAGGTATATAACTTTAAGTTGGCATAAGTGTTCGAGATGGCGACCGATTAAACAGCTGTCAAGTGATTTATTCTCAGTTTGGTTTGGCAATTCATCATTAATAGACTCACGCCTGCACAACGTCCATTTTATTTTATTTAACGATGAAGGGCACTTATGGTTGAATGGCTACTTCAACAAACAAAACTGCCGCATTTGGAGTGAAGCTAATCCTCAAGTGTATGTCGAAACACCGTTCTATCCAGAAAAACTGACTGTTTGGTGCGCTTTATGGGCTGGTGAAATCATTGGTCTGTACTTCTTCAAAAACGATGATGGCCAGAACGTTACAGTCAATGGTGATCGGTATAGAGCCATGGTTACTAATTTTTTCATTCCTGAATTGAACAACCATGATGTCCAGGAGCTGTGGTTCCAACAAGACGGCGCAACATGTCACACAACTCGTGCCATAATCGATTTATTGAAAGACACGTGTGGTGGCCGCCTAATTTCACGTTTTAGACCTGTGAATTGGCCTCCAAGATCTTGTGATTTAACACCGCTAGACTACTTTCTGTGGGGCTATGTAAAGTCATTGGTCTATGCGGATAAGCCATATGGTCATATGCCAGAAATCATATTTAAAATGTAATGCCACAAGATTATCTTGCGGATAAATAAAATTCATGTCAATCGAATAATCCATCGTTGTTTTATTGCAATTTAAAGTTCTATAGCTCTAAAAAAAACACCCTTTACTTAACATGAGAGAAGTATATTCTCCGAAATTTAGGCACAATACGTCTCAACAAAAATTTAAGCCTACCTACTCACCTACTTGTCTGTCCGACAGGCAAAGAAATTCAGGGCACACCATTTGAATAAATGGACTTGATATTTTATAGAGGTCGTTTTCAAAAAATTGCAGTGTCTTTCGGATCAGCTGTAGGGTGATACGTAAATTTGCGAGAGACTTGAAAACTTTCCAGGAATTCAATAAAAAATAAATCGTAAAATTGTCTCAAACTGTGTTCTTTAGCTTGAACCTTTATTCGAAATTGATTCCTCGTATATCCCTTGGTTAAACATAATATTAATATCAATAAAAGAAAATAAATAAAACACTTGACTATACGTATAATATAGTAGGTATAGTATTAATATTAAACCTGTGGCGACAAAAAGCAATTAGACATAATGTCTGTGTCTAGCCGAATTTGTTGTCACAATACTTAATATAAATGTACCTGCATTAGTGTTACAATGGTCTTTCGTGGTACTTGTGCAAACAACTTTCTCATTCATATGGTTCTCCGAACGATACAATAGAGAATATCTTTCCCCTACCCTTATTAGTATGCATCAGGTACCATGATACCATTGCGAAGGCATTCAACTTAGAGAATAAGAAAAGGAAGAAGAAATTCACGGTGTACAATATGATTTTATGTTTGTAATCCAGGTATTACACTGGGAACAGGAGAGTTTGTTTACGTTATACACAAGGGCCATAAAGTATTTATATTATGCCATAATGTACTCAACATTGGTAACTAAGCAATAAAACCAACTGGTATGACTTTTTTTCCCAATACCTAATGCGAAAATTTTCTAATCCGGCACTGATTCTGATAAAAACATAGGCATAATAAAAACCATAGAAATAAACAAATATATGCTAACTGTTTTTCTTTTTATGTCCATCAAACGTTTGAGATCATTATCGAACAACCGCTAAAGAAAAGTCAATTAGAGTCGACAAAATTATGTACTGAACGATTGGAGTAAACATAATCAACAACTTCCATACATAAATGCGTCAGTAAAAGTTGATTTGAACACCTCGTGGACTACTAGCGTAATAGGCACGCGTATAAGTAGAAGTCTGGTGAAAAACTCGACGTAAAAATAACACTTCAAAGCGTCTAAATTTAACCGGACTCGGTCCTGTCCATTTCCTCTTCGTTTGTGGATGCGTGAAATGTTCAGACACGGTCCTAGAGAAGGACCACGAGGACAATTCATTTGGAATTCGGTTCTATATTCATTCGAAAGGTTAAGTTTCACCAGGCAGTTGTAAGGTTAGAAATAGGTGCGGTGTTATTTCCGAACAGCATACGTAAAAACATCAGAAAACAATATCTTTCATTGGAAAAACGTGCAGGTTTCATAAAGGTTGTTTTTTTTAGAGCTATAGAACTTTAATTTGCAATAAAACAACGATGGATTATTCGATTGACATGAATTTTATTTATCCGCAAGATAATCTTGTGGCATTACATTTTAAATATGATTTCTGGCATATGACCGCCACGGCTGGCTCGGATGTAGTCCAATCTGGACGTCCAATTTTCGATGACTTTTTCCAACATTTGTGGCCGTATATCGGCAATAACACGGCGAATCTTGTCTTCCAAATGGTCAAGGGTTTGTGGCTTATCCGCATAAACCAATGACTTTACATAGCCCCACAGAAAGTAGTCTAGCGGTGTTAAATCACAAGATCTTGGAGGCCAATTCACAGGTCCAAAACGTGAAATTAGGCGGTCACCAAACGTGTCTTTCAATAAATCGATTGTGGCACGAGCTGTGTGACATGTCGCGCCGTCTTGTTGGAACCACAGCTCTTGGACATCATGGTTGTTCAATTCAGGAATGAAAAGTTAGTAATCATGGCTCTATACCGATCACCATTGACTGTAACGTTCTGGCCATCATCGTTTATGAAGAAGTACGGACCAATGATTCCATCAGCCCATAAAACGCAACAAACAGTCAGTTTTTCTGGATGTAACGGTGTTTCGACATACACTTGAGGATTAGCTTCACTCCAAATGCGGCAGTTTTGTTTGTTGACGTAGCCATTCAACCAGAAGTGCGCTTCATCGCTAAACAAAATAAAATGGACGTAGTGCGCGATACGTATTCCGCACAGAACCATTATTTTCGAAATAAAATTGCACTATTTGCAAGCGTTGTTCAGGCGTGAGTCTATTCACGATGAATTGCCAAACTAAACTGAGAATAAATCACTTGACAGCTGTTAAATCGGTCGCCATCTTGAACAGTAATGCCAACTTAAAGTTCTATACCTCGAAAAAAAAACACCCTATAGTAACTGCCTGCTGTAAAGTAGACAATGAAACCAAGACTGACCAAAAAATGTGGCGTGGCTCCCATATGTTATATATTCGAAATCAGGGGTAAAAGAGCTAGTCAAATATAGAAAAATATACAGGGTGTTCCATTTGAAAAAATGAAGTTGCAATCAATATGTTGCCCACTCTGTATATATTTCATTTTGAGAAATCATTTTGAAAAATTTTGAATTTTTGTAGAAAACATTTTGTACCTCTTCTAGTAACAAAGTTAGAGGGGGGGGGGGCAAATTATGGTGAAAAACCCGGTAGCTATAGCAAGAGACAGTTCGGAGTAATATTCATCTCACATTAAAACTCCTCAAGAAATATACTCATTGAAGAGAAAATCATAAAATCAATAGTTTTCACTAAAGACCACGTGCAAAATTACAATTCAAAATAATCTGAAATTCAAATGTGACGATACTAGACCCTCAATATTGCTAGCCACTACCTAAAACTAGACCACAAATTGAAGGTGAACCACTCCTAAACACTTCCTGATACCCCAACATCAATGCAGCTACAAATTCCTCCTCCTAACCCATAAAATAAAAATCAAACCATTAAAAGAGCGTAAAAAATCTGAACACGCCGTGTATATTTGTCCAGCGATAATCCACACACCGACACGCCTGTAACTTTTAAAGTGTTTGCTCAACAAATCAAAATTGATAAGGTCTTCTCATCGACTCTTCATAGGTGCAAATCAAATAATACACTGCGCAAAAAAATTAACGCACATTATGGAAATCTCAAATTTATTCTACAACTGAAGGTGTTCTCAATGATAATTCTTTTTATCAGAATTATGCATGCATATTTTATCCACTTTCAACGTTTTTCTTCAATACAGATGTTTTTTCCCAGCAGGAATAAAAAATTATGAGATTATCGGATTTTGAATGAATTGGCTCCATTCTAAAATCAGTTGTTCTCGATCAATTCTAGTGATCAATAGTTTTTCTTTCGTTTGATTTTCTACACTCGATCGCTATGCAACGCGAAACATGCAATTTGACCCAAGAGGAATGTGCCCAAGCGGTAGTTTTGCGAGAAGAAGGGTGAACATACACAAGAATTGCAGAAAGGTTTGGAGTTTCCCATCAATGTGTGTCCAGAATGTTGCAGCGATTCAGGGAGACAGGTATGAATGTCCGAAGACCAGGACAGGGTAGACCACAGGTAACAACTGCCATTCAAGAACGTTACTTGAGAGTTTCTTTCAGAATCAGCTTGAGCCAACTCATGGGGTGCAAATTAGCACTCAGACAATAAGAAATCGCCTCAGAGAATATGATTTAAGGCCTCGTGTCGCGGCAAGAGGCCCAACTCTTACCCCAGCCCATCGAAGGGCGCGTTTGGATTTTGCGAGAGAGCATATCTATTGGGAAGAGGCTGATTGGGAAAAAGTTCTCTTCACAGATGAGTCTAGATTCTGCCTCTACCATTGTGATCGACGTTTCCTTGTATACAGACGTCCAAATGAAAGATATGTTCAGTGTAATTTCCTGAATACTACTGGTTTCGGGGGAGGATCGATTATGGTATGGGGTGGAATATCTTTGACTGCTCGCACAGACCTAGTGGTCGTTGATAATGGAGCTATGAATGCTGATAGGTATATAAAGAACATTCTTGAAGCGCATGTAGTACCATTTGCCCCATACATTGGTGAAAATTTCATTTTTATGGACGATAATGCCAGACCCTATCGTACGCGCATCGTTCAGGAGTACCTTGAAGAGGTTGAAGTCTCTCGAATGGAATGGCCAGCAAGAAGTCCAGATCTCAATCCGATTGAGCAGGTTTGGGACAACCTCAATAGAATGCTGAGAAGTTCAGAAAATCATCCAGCTACTCTTAATGACTTAGGAATCCAACTCAGAGAAATCTGGGAAGGATTAGATCAGAACATTTTAAGATCACTCATTTTGAGTATGAACCGTCGTTGCCGAGCTGTTATTAACGCAAGGGGTGGAAATACCAAGTATTAAATCACTTATCAGCATTCCAGTATTTTGAAAATTGTTTATTTCTCTTCTTTCACATAAGATTCGGTGAAATCCTGAATTTTTCTTCCATTTAATGTGTCTTGTTTCGTTCAAAACCTAAGAACATAAAAAATAAGTTATAAAGTCGATGTAGAATTTACTTTCATTAAAATTGAGATTTTCAGAATGAGCGTTAATTTTTTTGCGCAGTGTAGATCTTGTAATAACAATATTACACCTAGATACATCTATATTCCCAAGCATGCACACCATACACCGTGCCTCACGCTTCGCGCAGACGCAAAACAACCTCAAAACCATGTGACATTTTTAAGGTCGAATATTATAGAAATAGGAAGTTAATTATTAAATGCAACAACTCGTTATCCCACCTCGCAAATTGGGAAAACTCGAGTTGGATGTTGAAAATTTGAAAGGGGTGTGTTTTGGCAACAAAAAAAACTGGGTTGAAGGTTTGCGGAACGATCGACCGTATTTCGGGTGGCCAGAGAGGGGCATGCTTACCGTTCAGAAGGGGGAAGTTGTGTCCAGGGTGTCCGAGGAAGGATTTCAGCCCACTTTCCAACAATATCGGCGAGCCTCGATCCTTGTAGCTCATCTCACTATCACTATCACTATCGAAATTGTAAATCTTTGTTCGCGGAATCTTGAAGGCTTTTTTTGAGTGGTGAACACACCACTCGCACACTACCATACAAAAAAAAATACGGGCCGCCGCACCAAACGGAGTTAACTCATAAATAAGAGGACTGATCGGTCGACGGATCTGGCCACAGTCAATTTGTACTAAAATAGTTTGCTGTAGCCGAGAGAGGCATGGGTGCACTCCGATACTCTCTAGCTAGTCGAGTACAGTTCGTTTCGGCAGGTTACAGTCCAAGGTTGATGATTTTTGTGATAATGTTGATAGTAGATTACGTACGGCACTTGCCAATTAAATAGTTCCATAATATACGGGGATTATTACAACATAACATAACCAATTTTCACGGATGGCACACAGTGCGATGTCCTTATCTTCCGTGACACGGATGGGGCGCCGCGCGCCTGCGTTGCTTCTATACGCAGTCTAGAGGCGGCGTAGTGTGTGCCAGTCGGTCGGTACGCTGTTTTATGGTCCTTCGCATCGGATAATCCTGACGGAATATACAGAGTGTCCCGGGAAGAATGCGACAAACGAATACCATAAATTAAGGTCATCATGGAGGACCCTTATCAAGATGTTTCAATCGCCTGAGTGCCTTCGTTGGGGATATACAGGGTGATGTTCATCTTATAAGTGAACTTTTACAGCTCAATAACTCTTTAACTAATCGACCGAATTATTTCAAATTTTGAAGTTTTGTCACCCTTTCCTATCGCCTTCCATCGATATTTCTGAATTCGAGTAAATCAGATCTGGACTAGGAACATTTCAGACTTTTCCTATTTTCGTGAATATTGGATCACCCTGTACGTGAACATTATGATTTTTTCCCATTTTCGGAACCACAAAGAATCAATTCATTATAAAAATTCTAAATCTCTGCTTGGCACGGTCATACAGGGTGATCAATAAACATTCCCTTATGAGTGACATTTTTTTAGTTCAATAACTCTTCAACAAATCCACCGAATAATTTCAATTTTTGAAGTTTTGTCGCCCTTTACTATCGCCTTCCTTCAATATTTCTGAAATCGAATAAATCAGATCCGGACTAACGAAATTTTAGACTTTTTCTATTTTCTTGAATATTGGATCACTCTGTACGTCAATATCATAATTTTTTTCGTTTTCGTAATCACAACGAATTAATTCATAATCAACATTCTGAAACTCAGCTTGCCACCGTCATACAGGGTACCAATAAGCATTCCCTTATGAAAGAAGTACAACCGATTCAACCGAATAAGATAGCGAAATCTGTGAAACAACCATATCATACCAACGTGCTCAAGAATGTATTAAAATGAAGGAATATCATTTTGAACAATATCTGCTGAACTGAAAATATTTTATTTTTGATTCATTGTTTTCAAAATCAAATATTTTCAATTTATTTGCTGTTTTCGTTCTATTCTTTATTCAGTTTGTTGATTAAAAGCTTTCTTAAATAATTTGAGGAAAATTTAGGTGAAACATTCGTGAAAGGTGAAACAATTTCAATTTTCGAAATAATTCTATCGATAAATTCAAGATATCTTGAATTAACTATGAAATTTCTTTCATGAAGAAATTTTTATTGATCACCCTGAATGATGGCGCCAAGCAGAGATTTGAAATTTGTATTATGAATTAATTATTTGTGGTTACGAAAACGAAAAAGAATAATGATATCAACATACAGGGTGATTCAATATTCAAGAAAATAGAAAAGGTCTGATTTACTCTATTTCATGAATATTGAAGGAAGGTGATAGTAAAGGGCGACAAAACTTGAAAAATTTAAATTATTCGGTGGATTTCCTGAAGAGTTATTGAACCAAAAAATTTTCACTCAAAAGGGAATGTTTATTGATCACCCTGTATGACCGTGCCAAGCCGAGACTTAGAATTTTTATAATGAATTGATTATTTGTGGTTCCGAAAACGGAAAAAATCATAATGTTCACGTACAGGGTGATCCAATATTCACGAAAATAGGAAAAGTCTGAAATTTTCCTAGCCCGGATCTGATTTACTCGAATTCAGAAATATTGAAGGAAGGCGATAGGAAAGGGTGACAAAACTTCAAAATTTGAAATTATTCGGTCGATTAGTTAAAGAGTTATTCAACAGTGAAATTTCACTCATAAGATGAACATCACCCTGTATATCCCAAACGAAGGCACTCAGGCGATTGAAACCTCTTGATACGAGTCCTCCTTGATGACTTTAATTCATGGTATTCGTTTGTCGCATTCTTCCCGGGACAGCCTGTATATCTACTTATCTATGGGAATATAGTCCGTTCTAAGATTGTTGGAAGTCGTTGCAGCGTTTGAACCGGCTTTGATAATATCGTAGCATGCAATTGTTCGTTGTTTGTTCTTTTATTAGACGGAGTTTGTATTGATTGACACACAATTTGATCCGTTTCGATGAGAATCCTCTCTAGCGTCAATTTGTTCGAATGGCGAAAACTAGTAAAGTTTTGTTGTTCAAAACAATAAAATATTAACAGTGCCGGCGCGAGCAATTTTGGCGCCTGAAGCAAAGAATTTTTTGGCGCCCCTGCTGAAAAAGTATCAATCAAACCACCTCCCCAACGAAAAACATCTCCTTCTCCGATGATAATCCAGAACTTTCTACTTCCGATGAAGAATCTTGTAATCGTGCTTGAAAAAATATAAATTCTAGTTAATGAAGAACATAGAAATATTTTGATATATAATACACCCAGTTTTTTTATGGTTTTTGGATCAAATAAAATTGCAAAACTGAACAAATAAATATGTTGAAAAGAGATCTAAATAAAACAAAAAAATTTAAATAAAGAAAAAAAATTTCAAATTTTTCTTCTTTTGAAGAAGTTTCCCAAAGAATTTTGCTTACTCATAATAAGATTGTGATATACAGGGTGTTTCATTGGGAAACGGAAATACTTCAAAGGTGCATAGGTGGCACCAAGGTAGTTCTGGAGATACCCCATTTTTTGGGTACTGTCTTCGTTGCCGAGGTACAGGGTGTTTTATGAATTTTGCCCGTTTCTTTCTGAAGCCATATCAAACAAAACACCCGGTATATTTTCTTCATATTTGGCAAATATGTTCCTAATTGAGAGCCCAAACGTATCATGCAATAATCGCCTTGAAAATCCAGGTCCGGGTTAACAAAAAATTATGAATCGTTTGAATCCTCGAAACGACACCATGTACATCAGAATTTTGAAAATCTGTTTTAATATTCGGAAACACCACTAAAAACTAAACTGAGACGTGCACTTCAAATTTTCGCGCAGACAGTTTTACTGCAAAAATTTTCAACGTAAAAGTGAAGTTTTTAAGAACTTGGATACCTGAAAGTGTTTGAAGTGACTTTTAACAATAAATTATCAAAAATATTGAATCCATCATTATTACAAGATAACTTTGTAATTCATTTTTACATAGGTTTTCCTTTTTATAGCTGTATACTTTCGAGAAATATCGTGAACCCTGCGGCCATACAAAAAAAATTGATTTTGACCTCAAATTCTATTTCAGCACTAATCTCGGCTCGAAATTCTTAAATTACAAACATATACACTTAAAAAAATCGACCGGAACCATATCAAGGAAATTACTATGATTGTTCTATAAGATTTGTTAAAATAAATAAGAATGAGTAAATTTTGAGAATATTTATCGATATTTATTGAAATTTTGTGATGTTGTGCGATGAAGCCAAGAAAAATATTTCAATACACTTAATTTCGAGAATTTAATTAATATATTCCTAAAAAAAAACGTTAAAAGAGATACAATTTAAAAAATTATAGTAAGATCCTACAAGACAAAAACAAGAGGTTCTGGAAGGAATACATTGAAATAAAAGTCAAATTACTGTCAATGGATATATCAATGAAGGAAAATAAGCAAAAACCAAAGACTAAACTAAATCTGATGAGAAATAAATACATTTCTAAGACTCACAACCTTCTCTATGCTACTTAATCATCTATTTTCATAAGGTGTGCGTTTAGTTCCAGTAAACTACATCATTGTATTTTTAACAATTAATTAATTACGTATTATTTATATTCATTTAAACATGTTCATCAAATCACAATTTAACTTTGGTTTCAACACAATTGCACAATTTTTTTTTCAACTAACAATATCAGTAATAATAAAAAATATTAAAAAAAAAAGGAATTCTAAAAATTGCATATATGGAACTTCCAAAAAGAAAATTAAAGGATAGGTTAAAATTTTCTAATTCATATTGATTTTTCCCATCTATTACAATATTTCAATAAAGGATAAATTTGATTGTTCTCGTAGAAATATGGGCGGATTCCAACAAGTGAAGCTCAAATTGAAAAATTTGTATTCTTTCAGTTGACCCACTAGTCGATTATTTGTAGTTTAGAAGTCTGTGTAGTTCTACAAGGAAAGTAACAACAAAGTTGTCGCTTTTATCACATTGAATATTCATACATATTTTTCTTCACTTGTCAATCAGTTCATTGTTTTTAAGAATACAAAAAACTAAAAAGGAATTGATAAAATCTTAATTTTTTTAGGTTGAATCAAAAACTATATGCAAAAACCCTAACCAAAAGAACTAATTAAAAAATCATAAAATATTGTACACTTATAAAACAAAAAGGAACAAATGTGATGCTATAGTAGATAAAATAAACTTTGAAAGTAAAACAATACATAAATATAATAAATTCATTGACATATTGGAGAAGGCCTTAAAACACATGATATGTTTGAAAAAGGTACACTACTCGATTTCGAGATTTTTATATGCTCACAAATTTATTCAGTGAGAACATTTAATTATCATATTTTGTTCTTTCATTTCATATAAATATAATTATCTGTCTTGACTTAATAAATGAACGGACTGTTTCATCATAGAGAATATCTGATAATATGTGGATGGCCTTGTAAATTTTCAACAGTTTTTGCATTCTGTCCAATTTGGCTCATTTGAAATTTGAACGAATTTTATTGGTCGAATTGACGTAAAATTTTAACAGTTTTTTCATTCTGTCCAATCGAACACGCTCATTCAAAATTTAGACGATTTTCATTGGTTGAATAGCGGATGGCCTTGTAAAATTTTGACAGTTTTTTTCATTCTGACCAATCAAACACGCTCAGCGTAAATTTGAATGAATTGGTAGAATAGCAGATGGCCTTGTAAAAGATTAAGCGTGTTTCATTTTAGCCAAGCAAACCACCTCATTCGAAACTTAAACGAATTTCATTTGTTGATTGGCGGATGACCTTGTAAAAATTTTGAGATTTATTCATTTTTACCAATCAAATGAGTTCATTCAGAATTTGAACAAATTGAAATACTTTAAACAGTACCTAATCGGACAGAGACATGAAACCCAAAGATATTTTCTCAAATATTATTTCAACCTATATTAAAAATAAACATAATTGGCAAAGCAAAACATTTGGAAATGATATTCCAAACTATAAACTGTATTATAGAAAATGATTCAGATAATTCTCTTCTAAATAATTGAATCTTTCCAAGCCAAAATATTGTACACTTAAAGGTCCTCTGATGCAATAAATAATATGAAAGGAATACCAAAATTTCTCCAACACAATATAAGGGCTAAATATAAGAAGACTAGATGTTAACATATTGCAATAAGCAGTTTTGAATTGATTTCATTCTTCCAACAAGATAATTCGAAAGAGAGAACTATATACATCTCATAAACCTAACCTTAGTGATTTAAGTCTATTCTTACTATAAAGGCTAGTCTAAAAAATCTAATTCCAGATAGCCCTCATACAGAGCGACCTAAATCAATCTTTCCAAACCTTCTTTTAAAGCTACTGAAGTATCACCTAGCCTCTGTATCAAGTTATTATCTCGCTATACAAAGGTGAAAATCATCAATTTTTACTCGTAGATAGAATTTATCTTGATTTTTTTATGTTGAATGAAAGGAAACAATAACACTCAACAAGTACTCTCTATATGCCCAAACTGATAGTGGTGGCAAAAAACTGCAGTACCCTCAAGGACGATGGTTAGGTTGCTGAGGATTGGACCCAAGGTCATTATCTAAAACAACATAGTCATTTGAAGGAAGTCCAGGCTCATTTGTAGCCCCATCTGTCTGCACTGATTGTTCGCTTAAAGGTTCAGATTGTTGCTCTTCAACATTCTCTTCGATATCCATCAAATTTTCCGAGTAATAATGTGGTGTATTCAAATAGTCAATCATCCTCCTAGGAAGGGGAAGATCAGGAATCAGATCCCTTCTAACCACTTTATGTATAACAAATCTGAAAATAACGCAATATTCAGGATGTACTTGAACTTAGAGAAAAAAAAATTGTTCGGTAAAATATTTGAATAAGACCTCGTATTCACCTGCACATATGTTGCAAACTTTGGATCTGCTTAAACCTAGACACAGGATGTAGTAACTGCACCCTCACAGGTCCTATTACAGGCCTCCGATGCAAAAAAAACAAATATCTTCCGCTACGAGAATGCTCAACAGCATTCTCGATAAACTCAACAATGGTCTGTGATTTGAACTTTGTACAACTTCCAAAGCTGAAGTTACCTAAGAACCGAAAATATAGGTGAATAGGGTACATGAAATTTCGGGTTTGAACTTACCCTGGTCATGGTCTATTCGTACATGTCTTACATAATCATTCAACTTAAAAGTCAACGAGAATATATAATGATCGTCGCTGCTGTCTCTCACTATGAATGAGCCGTCGGGTTCATTGGATAGGATCTTTTCGGCTGCCTCACTTGAAATGGGCCCCCAGTACCATCCGTACTGCAATCAAGAAAATAATCACATGAATATCTCTGAACATCATGAATATATTCTTATTTTAATGTCACTTATTTCGATGCTTACGCATGTTTTACTTGAAATTGTCAGAAGAAACTTTTTCGAATCATTTTTGGCTCAGTAACAACTTAAATTTTCAGCTACTCAATAGAAAAACCCTCTGCAAAGTGATCAAAAGTTTTCAATGTAGAGAACCTAATCTGACCAAAAAATTTGACATTTAAAACATTGACATTGATGTTATATGTACAGGGTGGGCAAATAAGAGAGGTAAGCGGCTATATCTCAGGATCCACTCATCGTAGAGACTTGCGGTAAAAATTTTACCACTAAAGAGTACAAGAGAACACACTGGAAATTGTTTTGAAGTTCATACCTCTACCACTAGGGGGCGTAATAGCTACCGTAGAGTAGAAAAATGAATTTTACTCCAAAATGTTTGATATAAGTTTTGTTTTGATATAAGTTGAAGAAAAAATATCATCACTGTAATCCTTAGAAAATTCTCAATCTTTTTGAATTGTCACTTTCGATTTTACGACATCAAATAAGGGTAGGTGAAAGGGAGAAAATCTGACTGATTGAAACGCCGGAAACTTCAGTTTGGCTCAACATTTTTGAGCAAATTAGATCTTGTCTGAAAGATAATATCTTGTTGATTGAGGACAAAATATAGTCATGATAAATTTGTTTTTGCTGCTTTCCATAGGGGCGCTAAGTCAGAAGTTTATTGTTTTGTTCATTTTACTCCGAAATTTCAAATATAATGATAGGATTTTCTTGACAGAAACAGAAATTCCATCAAATTTGCATGAAAACACCTGAAGGTCGCAAAGCGATAATTTCGTGCGTTCTGAAGTTATGGACGAAAGAAGATATTCTTCAATTGATGCACTGCGAAAAATCAAATTGTGTTTTAAGTTCTGACAGAAACAAAAATTCCATCAAATTTGTATGGAAAAAGCAAAAGGTCGCAAAGCGATAGCTTCAGGCGTTCTGGAGTTATGGACGAAAAAAATATTCTTCAACTGATGCACTGAAAAACTAAATTGTGTCTTCTTTCGGTCATAACTCCAGAATGTCTAAAGCTATCGCTTTGCGACCTTTTGGTTTTTTCATACAAATTTGATGGGCTTTCTTTTTCTGTTAGAACTTAAAGACACACTTTGGTTTTTCGCAGTGCATCGGTTGAAGAATATCTTCTTTCAGCCATAACTTCAGAACGCACGAAATTATCGCTTTGCGACCTTCAGGTTTTTTCATGCAAATTTGATGGAACTTCTGTTTCTGTTAAGAAAATCCTATCATTACATTTGAAATTTCGGAGTAAAATGAACAAAACAATGAACTTCTGACTTAGCGCCCCCTATCGAAAGCAAATTAATCATGACTATATTTTATCCTCAATCAACAAGATATTATCTTTCAGATGAGATCTAATTTGCTCAAAAATGTTGAGCCAAACTGAAGTTACAGGCGTTTCAATCAGTCAGATTTCTCCCTTTCACCTACCCTTATTTGATGTCGTAAAATCGAAAGTGACAATTCAAAAAGATTGAGAATTTTCCAAGGATTACAGTGATGATATTTTTTCTTCAACTTCATATCAAACATTTTCGAGTAACATTCATTTTCATCATTACGCCCCCTAGGGTTAGAGGTATGAACTTCAAAACAATTTCCAGTGTGTTCTCTTGTACACTTTAGTGGTAAAATTTTTTAACGACAAGTCTCTACGATGAGTGGATCCTTAGATATAGCCGCTTACCTCGCTCATTTGCCCACCCTGTACATCATATTGTTGTATAAGAACAAAAAAAAAAGACACTCACATCTTTCACTCTCTGTATGCTTGTGGCGAAATCAAGAGTGTGCTGTTCATCCAAGGTCTCCGACGGTTTGTTAGAAGGCAAAGGTGGCAAAGCTCGAGTAACTATATTGTGACCCTCCCCCTGCAGACTGTCATTGCTACAGTAGGTCTTTTTATCACCATGGTCAGATGAAATCCTCCTAAACTTAAAAATATTACATAAGGCTTGCTTGAATGAGAAAAACTTGGGATTGGCTCTCTTCTTCTTCTCCTCCTTCTTATCCACTGTATTTGATATAACTAATTCTTTGCCAATATTATCACAGGAATCTTTCACTTTTTTGTTCTTAATGTTAATCAGGAAGGTATTTTTCTTAGCTCTATTATTACTATTATTACCAGTATCGTTCATAACGCTACTATCTATGCATTGTAATTCCTTAACAGATATTGTTTTCACTTTTGTATTTGTCGGATACTTATTGCTATTCGTTAAAATTATTGGAGGTTGGGATTTAGTCAGTCTCTCTTTGTGGTCTGAAGAATCGGAAGAACTTGAATACAAGGTGTGGAGGTAGTGACGTACCTCCTCAAGCGTCATATGGATCGGTTCGCCATCTGCTGTAGATGTACCAGCTAAACTATGTCGCTTCTTACTTTTCTGATTCAAATTCGACTCCTGAAATATATCACCTTCTTTAGATGAGGAATTGAAACTGAACAATAGGCTATTCATCAAAATTTTCCAATTATCATTCTTTATTGAGCATGTAACAAGTTCATTATTGATTCAATTTAAAACGGTTATAATGGCAACACTGTATAATTTTTTGACACTTCTTATGTCATTTGGGTTCAGTTTGAGTAGGTTATGACATTTAAACATGAAAAGATACATGCTGCAACATCGTTAAGAATTTGTTGAATTGTTTCATCAAATCAGTGCTCATTCATAAATGCTGAAAGAAATTTAAGAAGAATTCAAGGAAGAAATTATTCAGTTGATCGACTCACTATTCTTTGTACCGTAGACAATTCAGTATTCACAAATAAGCATTGATTTTGAACAATTCAACAAATTCTAACTGTCCTTAAAGCATATATTTTTTCATGAATAAATGTCATAACCTTCACAACAGAAATGACATAAGAAATGTCAAAAAATAATAAGCAGTGTTGCCATTATGACCATATTGAATAGTCTCATTCCCATATAGAATATGTTATTCAAATAACAATTGAAGTTACCTTCTCTATCTTCATACATTCCTTTTTTGAATAGTTTTTCACTTCGAGCTCTCTATACTGATAAGAAGTATTTCTTCGTTTCTTCCTATGTTGGACGTTCTTTCGTGGCTTCACTGTAGGCTTTACAACATCTATTGGCAGGGAATATATGTCACTGTCAAACGGTACATTATAGAGATCGCTGATTTGATTTGACGATAAGGTGTCATGAGATACGGCCTGTGTAATGAAACTAGAATCATCAACTTTATGGGCTGTGGGAATCGATAAAGAATTGTGCGAACTGGACAGCCGAGAAGAACCTAAAGAACTCCTGGAATTTGGTCTCCCTAAATGGCAGGGACTGTATGTGACAAAGTCAGAATTCCAACAATGACGGGTAGAAAAGTGTATCGGCCTTTGTAGGTGGTTGAACAACCTTTGAATAAAATAAAAATATTTCCTATTTCCATAATTTCAAACAGAAAAGACTGCAAAATAGAAAATTTAACCAACCTGAGCTTTCTCAGATAGCTTTCCCTCAGTTCATTCATGGCTATACAAATAATTTTATTGGACATACTATGTGCATACCAGTTTGCAATTTCCATAAAAAAAGTTTGAGGTTTATCCTGAAATTCAAGTGGAGGTTCTATTGGTGATGATTGTTTCAATGATTCAGTCCAATGAACACCTTTTTTTAACGTATTATAATTTTCTCCACACATAATATCTGACATACCATCTAGAGAATCATCTTGTGAAAAAGATTTGTCTTCGCAATCACTGTCCTGGAACTTAAATTTATCGTCTATTTTGCTTAGGTTTCTTTAACAATTATGTACCTCATTTTGCCTTGCTCCATTCTGACCATTCATACTTGTACTCATACTACCGCTCGATATTGAGCTATTTGTAAGCAACAGCCCACTGTCCTCACTCAATATGAAAGCCTCAGACCAAGTAAAACTACTTGGTGGAGATTCCATGATCGAAAAATCTCCGATTCAATTCATTCTAAAAATAGTGATTCTGAATTAGATTACAACCACTTGATTCTTTATTCTAATTTTACTTGATATTAATTCGAAGATATGCACAGTAACCTGCAATATCTAAAAGGGAGATTGTTCCTAGGGATAAATTAACCGTTATTAAAACCGTATCTATTGAAAATAGATCTGAAATAGTTTTCTCATAAAAATCCAAACATCAAAAAGCCACAGCACAGCTTTTAAGGTTGACAATTCACGACAGTTGACATAAATTGGGTTATCTTATAGACAAATTCTTTGTCTATGGGTTATCTCAACTATTTTCGTGTGTTCAAAATGTGTATGCGTACAATTCAGTATTCTATGCTTCACAGAGTTTTGGATTTTCAAATTTTAGAAATTACTAAAAAATGAAAATAGGAAAGGTTGATTCACATTTTATTTCAAATATAAAATGACAGAATCTCGTGATATTCAGCACATTGCTACTTAGATATGACTTTATGCGTGCAATTTTCTTTTTCTGATTCGAAATTTCACAAAAAAAAAATGTTTAATCGCCCAATGATACGATTCTTTCGAAATTTTGCATGATTATTCATTTAGCATTTTGTAACAGATTTCTAAATTTCAGTTCGATCGGTTGAGTATTTTTTCACTTATTGAGAAGAGAAAATTTCATAGATATAACCCCTGAACTCATGAACGGATTTTGGCAATTGAAGGATTTTAGGATTCAAGTCCCAGGCATACGATAATTATATTTTACACTGAGACTACGGAATTGATTTTGTCCTTGAAATTATGATCTGCACATTTTCTCAAAAATTACAAACATTTGGGCAAAATGATAATTCTGATCAAGCATGAGGAGAGTATCTCCCCAAAATCATTAATAAAAATTGCAATAATATTTGAAGAAGAAATATGAAACATTACCTTTTTATATTATGTAAAAATTGAGTAGAAAATTTTGAAATATTTCCATGATGGAGAAAACCTTGAAATTAAGAACTAAATAATATTCATTCATAGAAATCCATATTTCAAGACAAATAGCATATTCATATATTTTTTTGAATTTTTTCCAAGTGAAAGATTCTTGAACCAAAGAAATGTACTCAGTTTGAAGAAAATTTTCATCATTTAATTTTCGTTAGTTTGAAAAACGAATCAACAATTTAACTTCAATTAAAATTATATTTCTTAATAGAGTTTAAATTGCATCTATAAATTTCAATAAAAAAATTATATTAAAATAATACAAAGGAAATTATATCAATTATGTCATAGTGCTGAACACTGGACTATGTCTGCAAATACTGGGGCCATATTCTTCATAAGCCGCTTTCGTATGGCAAACAGTGTAAAATTCAGGCTAGAATAAAAAGAATATCAAAAAATTTTATCTCTATTTTATAGTAACTTCTCTTACCATGGATGCCAACATGCTACCACCAAACCAAACAGCGTATCTTTGCATGTGATGAGATATAACTTGAACATCGATCGGCTTTGGCTAAAAAGAAATGTTTTTTAAATTTCATCCTTGTTTTGAATATCATAATACTCACTGTTAAACCTCCTCCAGCTAAGGCTTCACTCAACTTAAGTCTGGCATCAACAGTGCGTTTTATATCCCTCTGTAACCTTCGGCCGAAATCCTTGAACATTGTGGAGCCCCCCGATAAAACAATATTGCTATAAAGCGGTCTTCTCACATCAATCGGACAGTTCTGTATTACGTCATCAACAATTTGAGATATTGGAATTGTAAAATCTGGATTCGAGAATTCTGGATGGAAAAATATTTCGGGACCTTAAACAAAAATTGGAAATATCAAATAATTTAAAAAAATAGCCTATTTTCATTTATTTCACTACTTACCCAAAAATCTTTCATATCCTACATCTACATGGAAGGGTTGTTTCGTTACAGAATTTATACCGTCGTAGGTTTTCATCCATTTACCAGGGTCACTGTCATATTTTGCAAATTCCTTGGCTATGTCTGGACAAATATAACTGTATCTTTCCTTTATTGCTTTGGCAGTTTCCAATGACTGTTCTGGGGGGATTCCAATTTCTCTTTCACGAAGTAACGACTGGATAAAATAGGTGATGTTGCGCCCTGCTATGGGAATGTGCTTGATGCAGCTTCCTATGACATAACCTTCAGCCTAAAAACACCTGATATTGTGACATTCTTCCACAGAAACTGAATCAGACTAATACTCATTACCAGAGGCTGATTTCAATTTATTCTAGGGCATAAACTTAACCTACCACAGGTATAACGTGTGTAACACCATCTCCACTGTCAATCACAATACCTGTCAATGTTCGATCCGCAATACTCCTGCTTATCCAACTGGCAGCCAGCGCCAGAACTGCCTGAACGGCAATGTACAATCCAGGAACATTGAATGATTCGAACATTATTTCAGCTGTGTATTCCCTATTTTCAGGAGTGTTTAGTGGAGGTTCTGTCAATAGAAAATAGTGATCTTCAGGTTCCGCCCTCAGATATTTAAAAATGCATTGTTCTAAAAATCTTTCCATCAGATCCCAATCTTCGACAAGTCCATGTCTTACTGGGTACTGAAAGTATTAGGTTATTTTATGTTACATGTATGGAAGTATGGAAATTCTCCGCCAACCTTTATCGAATAGCCAGTGGCATCAAATGCTTCATCTCCAATGTAAAAATCTAAATCTTCTACTCCTTTACATAGCCTCCGACTAGATTGATCACCTACTTTAGCACTTTCTTTTATGGCTATAGCTGATGGTATGATAAATTGAGGTTCTTTGTTGTTAGCAAATCCCAATTTTGTGTAACTGCAAAAAGCAACAAACATATAGAAAACAACTTTTAATAAGAACTTGACAACTTACCCTGTGCCCACATCAATAACACAAGCTGGTAATCTACCAGCCATTTTGCCTCGAGAATTCCAAAGTTTTTAAGGAAATTAAATTCTGAAAAAAAATTAAACAAAACCACACCTAAAAGTAGGTAACGGAGGTTTATCTTTTTGACTTCTTCAGCGTCCTCCACCTCACCTCGCCCATATATTCGGGAAATCTTGACGGGTGACAAACCGGTGAGTAAGAATGACATATATTTCCTGCAAATATGACAGATCCCCGCAGGATGAGGCAAGTTCCATAAATTCTGATAAGAATTTGATAATAGGAGGTGGAGAATGCATATAATCTAATATTATGCTATTGAGTTTCGTAAAGACTGTGTTGAAAATAAGACTACAGTGTTTATCAAGTTCCATAGGCGTAGGCTAAGAACACCCTGGAAAGAATTGTTTTTTTTTTCACATAAAGTTACTGTAACATTTCATAAATAAATATAATATGAAATAGTTGAAATTTTGATTTTCAAAATTGCTATAAGTTGATTTCGTAACTTCCGAGTTCTTTGTTGAAACACCAAAATTTTACAGGATACAGGATTCGAACCTGAAGAAGTTTTACTTGATGAAAACACCATAAAATAATTGATTTTAGGTATTATCTATCTGCGTTTCTATTTACAATGTCTTCAATGTGAATAGAAACATCTCTTGACATTCTGAAGAAAGAGTTTTGTCGAATAAATTGTAAAATATTGATAACAATATCTACTGATTGGGAGCAATATATCTGTATGAAATTGTTAGCTTTTTATTGAATTGTTTATACCACTGACATACCTATGTCTGTTTTTACATAGCATACTCAACCACAACTAACTCTAGAACATACTGGTAGGCACAATAATAATAATAGCAGTACTTTATTGCATATGCATTTGGCCATCGACCAAGGGTCCTTCATCCTTTAATTTAACAATCTTTTATTGGTACATTCAATTATTGTTTGAGATGAAAGGGCACAATTATATTTTATTAAACACCTACATACATCAAAGATGTAATATTATTGATGATTTACAAGTTATAAAACTAGTTTAACAGGTTGCAAGAAAATTCGCTCAACGTACGAAAAAGTATAGACACACGCGTTGAAGGGTAGTATTAAAGTACTAATGAAAATTTTATCAACTTCAAGACACAAAGTTTATAGGTAATAACAACATAACAATAAAGTTACAACAGCCATTCGCTCAATATTTATTCCTAATATCACGTATTATCAGTCTCTTGAGAGTGAAATGATTCAAATTATCAGTACATATTATACATAATGGCAATTGATTGTAATAAACAATATCCATCAATCTCATTTCAATCATTAAAAAAGTTTTATCTGATTCTCAAACTTGTAGCATTTCATATGGCCAAGTTTTTCAAATAATTCTTTAGTTGATATATTTGATGATTTATAATTAGACTGATTCGTTGAATTTTTTTTCTAATTTACACATTTTTGTAATATTGCAGAACATTACTAAATAATTGAAAATTCACAGAAATGCTGTAGTCTTTTGAGCAATAAATTGCTCGATACATATAATCATTTGTCGTGAAATGCTATTTCTTTGATGAAGGAAAATTCAACGGTATATAGTGCAATTCTAAAAACTACAAAATTCAATAAAATGGGATTTTACAGTTATTTTCTCGAATTTGAACGTGAAGAACAATCAAGCAGAATTTGAGTCAATGAAGTTAGAAGCTTTTCATAAAAAATAAACAACATGGTTGCGAAATTTAAATTATAACACATAAAATAATTATAAGAGGAATAGTAGCGAATTAGTGAAATGTTTGAACCCCCACCACATCACTGAAAGGATCCCCTCCCCTCTGAAAATTCTGCCCCACTACTTTTTCCTTAATACCTTTTTCGTTATATATAAGTTGTTGCAAAAAGGCTGCTGTTTCTACTCTGTTATCTGTGGCTGCTGTTAAGGAGGCAACATGATTTTTCCGGATACAGTCGATCCAGAAGATCTTGCCTGTGCCATCGGTAGTAGTGAATAATTTTTACTAAGAAGAGAAAACAATTTAAAAAAGCTGTATTTAATATGGAATAAATTTGTTTTACGCCGTGGTCAGTGTCATTTATGATGACCAAAAGACATGACGCCCGCAGTTTGAATACTTCGGTAAGTATCGTAGAGAATTTTTTCTCATTGTAATATTTTGAGTATTTTCATATAAAATTTCGTAGAGATCGTAGACATTTTTAATTTCATTTCTTAAGAGTTCTGCCATAAAACAGAGGGAACGCTCATTGTAGCGAAATCTTCACTCTAATTGTTCTTATCGTATTGAAAAACCAACAAAAAAACTACCTTCATATATATATTTCTTTTTAAAGTAGATCACTTGAGCTACTCCTCATCTGTTCAAATTATATATGTATAGTATAGATATTCAATATAGAATAATTAGAAACTCTCTTTTCCAATGAACATTTCAATTTTCAATTCATCTGTCATTTTCTCTCTTCAACAGTTTTGGTTCAACACAAGTTGGCCATTTCAACAATGCTGAAAAGCGTTGCAAAAGACTAGATCTGATCAGGCCATGCTCCAAAGTTATCATTAGGTTCTTGACTGTAATGAAGAAGGGTTACATTGTTGAATTCGAAATTGTAGATGATCACAGAAGTGGCAAAATCATCGTCAATTTAACAAGCATTAGCAGAATTGAAGAGAATTCTTACAAAAGAAGAGGAAGATCGTATGAAAAAAATCAAAAATACCAAACAATTGAGAAGGAAAAGGACTTATTCTGTCAATTCTAATTGATGTATAATTATTATTAATGTTGAATGTTTGAACCTCCACCCCATCACTGAAAGGATCGCCATTGAAAATCCATAATGCCTTTTTCGTTATATATAAGTTGTTGCTATAAGGCTGCATATTTTTTTATATGGTAAGTTGATGTTGTTGAAATTTAGGAACTCACATTTTTTTAAAAGTTCGAATACTTCGGTATGTATCGTAGAAAATTTTTTCTTATTGTAATATTTTCAGGTCGAATAGCAGAGGAATATTCCACTGATATACAGTAGAGAGAAGATGCAGAAAATCGTCCAGGCAACGAAGGATATTGTCATCAAAGAAAAGAAAGAAGCATTACACATCATACAAAGGCTTCTTGGTGCTAAGGAGATCGAACATACAAGAGATGTTAAAGAGGTTCAAAGAAATATGGCACTCATTAAATCTCCTGCTGCTGGCCTCCGACAAAGACAAGCAGAAGAACAAAAAGAAGCAAACCAAGAAAAAGAGAGTGAAGATGGAATGGATGTTGAAGAAGTAACCTTATAAATAGAATTTAGTTGTATTATTCATTTTTAATATATTATAATTAAGAAACTTACAATTTCTTTAGAGTTCTTCCATCAAACAGAGGAAACGCTCTCTGTAGCAAAATCTCCACTTTTATTCTTCTCATCGTATTAAAAAAAAACAAACAAAAAACCTACCTTCATGTATACCTACATGAATCTTAAATATACTGAAAAAATGACTTCCAAAGCTACTCTCCTTATTGAAAATCTTAAGATACCTATCTACGAAAATTTTAACCCCCGTTAAGCTAGCAGCACCACTTTCATTTTTTTTTTTGCTATAATTTTAGGATAATTTATTAACCTATTCAAAAATTTTTTGCTCCTGAATTGTCGGAGAAATTGAGGGTTCTGCTAGCTTAACGTTAAGCTAGCAGAACCACCGATATCGATAATAATAAGTAATAAATCTGATTACACCATAATTTTAGGCTCTTTTTAGGCTCACGTTTTGAACCCATCACTAAATTTTTGAATTTACTTTTTTTAAAAAAAACCCCTGGGTTCTGCTAGCTTTACGATTAAGCTAGCCTAACACATTCGTAAATAAACTCCTCAGAATAATTTGAATAACATAATAATTTTAGGCTCTATTCAAACAAATTAATTACCCTATTCCGGAATTTTTTGCTCCTCAGATTACCGAGATCTCATGAGTTCTACTACATTCATCCAATTCCGTCAGTACGTGAAAAATGCAAATCTCATATGAATATGGAAAAAATTATTACGGCATAATTTTAGGCTCTATTCAAACTAATTAATTACCCTATCATCTTTCCTAAAAGAACAAATCCTAAAAAATACTTCGTGATTTTCATCATTCCTTTTTCGCTATTACTCACAAAATGATTTTTTATAATTGGCCATCTATTCTACGTGACATCGTAGGTATTATCCAGTGACCCAAAATGTTCGAAAAATAAAGAGTTATACACGAGGAACCTCACCCATATTTATACGGGAAACTACTGAACGTATTTTCATGAAATTCAGCACTTATAAGTATTTCACGATGCTGATGAAATCTAAAATATTTTCAAGGCATGAGCACCTCCGGTTTTTCCGAAAATGACGTCAACTTTCGTTTTTCAAATTAGAACACCATTTTTTTATTGCAGAAACAGATTCCTTAGAAAATTTCAAGTTATTTTGATGTAACATTTTTCAGTTTTGGTTGGACAATTCTCTCTGAGCGGGAAAATTCGAAAAAAAAATCGAAAATAGAGCTCCGCTGAAACAAGAATAACTTCGAAGTTTTTGGATGGAAAATTTTCATTTTTGGGATTTTTCAAGATGTAAGATTGATGTATCCCCTTTAAAAATCGAAATCGCGATTCATGATACAGGGGGTGAAAAAATCGCTTTCAAAGTTAGGGATGACAAAATCGTGAAAAATCAATTTTTTCAAATTAGAACCCCATTTTTTTATGGCAGATTTTTATCTACGTTAAAAAATAATGTGAGTTTATGCATCACACCCTTGCCCTAAAATGGATATTTTCTGAGTTATTCACAAAAAACTGTTTTTCGTCTTGAATTTTCAGCTATTTCTTTTCCCTTCACGCCAAAAAGATGAAATTTTCAGAAACTGTTATTTGAACCATGCTGTAGATTTTTCACCCCTTCTTGAAACCGACTTCAAGTTACTATTAGGAGAACCATGGTAAACTCTCGCAGTTATAACTAGAGAAGATGCTCAAAGTTTTGACCGTTAATTTCTAGACATTTATTTATACGTCTCAGGAATGCTTCGTGCGTTGCTCTTCTTATTTCATCGGGAGGAAGAGATCTGCAAAAGTGTTCAAAAACCAAATTGAGTTTCAAAATTATGAATCTAAAAATCTAAACAAACCTGAACGCATTTCTGACTCGTTCTATGCAGTCCTCTTTATCAGTCAGGGGAGTTGAGTAGACAATATTTTTTATCCTACCCCAAACATAATAGTCTAAAGGAGTTAAATCGGGAGAACGTGGTGGCCAAAGATGTGGACAATTATTCGCCAACCATCGATCTTCAAATAGCCTGTAGGGGATATTTGACACATTGAGTGAATTGTGTGGAGGCGCGCCATCTTGTTGATACCATAAGTCATTATGCTTCTGTACTAGCGGCTCAATTATTTGAGTCAATATGTCAGAATATCTATCTCCTAAGGGAGAACATTCTTTAAATAATGCAAACATGTGTAGTGTTCTATCTTACCAGTTAAAGTCTCCATAAATGTGAATATCGAGAATTGCATTATTTTTGATGGCGCAAAAAACATTGAAACTCCAGGTCTCTTGAAAGTTCCATTGTCTGAAGTGGTGGTTGTTCTCTTCATCCCAATAATGACTGTTATGCCTATTGAAAGAACCATTCTTTGTGAATTTAGATTCATCTGTCCAAATTATACAGTCCAAAAAGTTTTCATTCTCTTGAAATCGAATCATCATAGCTTCGCAAAACTCTGTTCTCCTGACGAAATCAGTTTCCTTCAAATGCTGTACCCTATTGAATTTATATGGGTGCATTTTATGTTTTTTTTAATATTCTCCAAACACTCGATTGAGATAATCCCAGATCAATCTCGGCATCTTTGAGAGAATTTTGAGGATTCACACGAAAATATGCAAGAACTGTAATTTCGTTGTTTTCATCTTCTACTACACTTTTTTCTCTGTGTATAGTTTTCTTAACGAAAGATCCGACATTTCTCAAGTTTGTCATGGTTCTGTTAATGGTATCTCCCGTTGGTCTGGGTCGGTCAGGAAACCTCTCAATGAAAATGAACAGTCGAATCGTTCTATCTACAACTTTATTACATTCTCCATGAAGTAGAATGAGATTTAAATAATCTTTATTGGTAAAATTAGGCATAGTGATCGATTTCATAACTTAATACGAATTATCACCAAATTAATAGTAAACACAAAATGCTACTGAATAAAGAGGAATTTGGCAGATGTAATTAATGATATCTATCATTAAAAAAAAAGAATGTAAAACGTGGTAAGTTTTTGCATATGGTTCATAAGGAATTATTTATTTATCACTGGAGAGAAAACCGATGGCCGATTAGGTGAAATAAAGAGGTTTCCGATACAAATTCGAATCAAAATTCGCCATCTATTTAGGAACAACCTTTAACTTTTTTCTCTTGCATACTAGGGTAGTAAAATTTTAAACATGGTTTAAGTAACAGTTCCTGAAAATTTCATCTTTTTGGCGTGAAGGGAAAAGAAATAGCTGAAAATTCAAGACGAAAAACAGTTTTTTGTGAATAACTCAGAAAATATCCATTTTAGGGCAAGGGTGTGATGCATAAACTCACATTATTTTTTAACGTAGATTCAATATCTGCCATAAAAAAATGGGGTTCTAATTTGAAAAAATTGATTTTTCACGATTTTGTCATCCCTAACTTTGAAAGCGATTTTTTCACCCCCTGTATCATGAATCGCGATTTCGATTTTTAAAGGGGATACATCAATCTTACATCTTGAAAAATCCCAAAAATGAAAATTTTCCATCCAAAAACCTCGAAGTTATTCTTGTTTCAGCGGAGCTCTATTTTCGATTTTTTTTTCGAATTTTCCCGCTCAGAGAGAATTGTCCGACCAAAACTGAAAAATGTTACATCAAAATAACTTGAAATTTTCTAAGGAATCTATTTCTGCAATAAAAAAATGGTGTTCTAATTTGAAAAACGGAAGTTGACGTCATTTCCGGAAAACCCGGAGGTGCTCATGCCTTGAAAATATGAAAAAATTGAAAATGATTCAAAAATAATATGTTCAAGTATGATATGAAATGAACACAGTTCTTATATTTCTTGAGAATGATAAGATGAAAATGTTAAAATGAAATTTTAATGATTTTTAGTTAGTAACAACCCTCAAATGATACGAGTCAAAATTTGAGAGCAGTCCGACAATTAGTTTGTGAGATATTGCGTTAAGAGTGTAGCTACTTTTGTTATTTGAAAAAAGATGGAAAAATCGATCAAAAGCAACAACGTGATAATGATTCTGAGCAGTGTTTGAAGCTGTTCAAATGCAATAATCCTAAATTTTGGCGTCGATATGTTACAATAGATGAAACATGGCTCCATCATTCCACTCCGGAGTCGAATCGACAGTCAGCTGAGTGGACTGCACACGATTAACCGAATCCAAAGCGAGGAAAATTACAACAGTCAGCTGGCAAGGTTATGGCATCAGTATTCTGGGATGCGCAAGGTATAATATTCATTGATTACCTCCTAAAGATCATCAACAACAATTATTATATAGCGTTATTGTATCGTTTGAAGGATGAAATCGTCAAAAAACTGCCCCATTTGAAAGAAAAGGTGCTGTTTCATCAAGACAACGCGCCATGTCACAAATCAATGAAAACAATGGCAACATTGCATGAATTGGGCTTCGAATTGCTCTACATCCACCATATTCGCCAGATCTGGCCCCCAGTGACTTTTTCCTGTTCTCAGACCTCATAAGAATGCTCGCTGGAAAGAAATTTAGCGCCAATAAAGAATTAATAGCTGAAACTGAGGCCTATTTTGAAGCCAAAGACAAATTGTATTACAAAAATTGTATCGAAAAGTTGGAATATCGCTATAATCGCTGTATCGCCCTTGAAGGCAACTATTTTGAATAATAAAATCGAATTTTCCAAAAAAAATGTGTTTTACTATGATCTCATTAATTTTCTCTTAGTATTCACAAATAAGCACTGATTCTGCACTGATGAAACAATTTATCAATTTCTAGACTTTATTGAAGCGTCTATCTTTCCTTGATTAAATGGCATAACCTACTGAATACAAATGATATAAAAAATTTAAGAAAAAAAAAACAGAGTTGACATTTTTACGCAAGGAGTTTTGACTTTGGATATGTGTTCAGAACGCTGAAAGCAAAAATGCAGAATTTCGAGGAAAATTTACATGAATTCAAATTCAACAAGAACGCTCAAACTAAGAACTTCACGACAGTGCTCTTCTTATTATTTTTTTACATAGTTTCACCTGGTAACTCACAGATTTATAGTTTTTCAATGAAACGATTTGAAATTATGGTATGCAAGACATCGATGCATTGCAGAACAATGTTATTGGGTACTTAACAACTATTTCTATTTTTACTTCAGAAAACGCCTTATCTGTTAATCACATAATCGTGATACATTGACGCAGTTATCAGAAAATCCCTCGGTATTTTTTACAATTTGCATAAAAAATAGAGGTATGGAACTCAAAATATGACATTTTTATGTAGAGTGCATTCTTGGCGAATTTTTCGATCATTCTTGGAACCATAAGCAGCACTAATTGAAGCTGAATATCGTATAAATAATACATCTCCCTTCGTTTATTCGCCAGTTCATATCCAAAGATGAACCGAAAATTACTTTCGGTTTTTTTCAGTGCGCTTGTGTGCAGCACATTGGGCCATGGTGAGTTAAGATGTTCATTATTTTCTATGATAAACCCTTCACGAATTTAAACTTCTTGTAGACAAATAAAAACGGAAAAAAACTGCTAATTTACGTTAGATTCAGATAATTGGAAAATTTTAAATTCTGAATTCGGTACAGAAACCTGCATATAAATGAAGTCATTTCAGAGTGAAACCAACAGGTGGTACTGGATGGTTAATATCATCCAGAACTTCAAATCTTTCAATTCAAACGGCAGGCATCAAATCTTAGACAATATTAATATTAATCATTTGCGATCGACGTTTCGGTGTTCTCTAAGGCTAGGAACATAGTGAAGCGACCAAGAGGTGCGAAGAGGATAGCAGAAAGGATAGCGGTTCCCGATAGTAGCGGCGATAACGAGGTGCCATCTCATAGTGAGGCGAACAAGAAATCAAGGCGATAGTCGAGTTTGTTTATTATAGAGTAGGCGCGTTTCCGAAAAATGGATTTATACTGTTAGAAAATTCGTTATTGAAACTCTGGTATGTAATGAAAAATGATGAAAATAGAAGAACTTGTAGTGTTCACGAAATTAATAAATCTAGGAAAGTACATGGTGAATTTCATCACTTGTATAAAGAATTACGCGATCATTCAGAGAAATTTCTTTCATATTTCCGTATGAATATTGCAACGACTACATTCTGAAAAAAATTGAATCTAAATTGATGAAAAACTAGACTAATTTCATTCGCGACCCTATCACTTCCACGGATTCATTACTTGTTAGTTTCATTTCATCCGCTACAGCATCCCATAACTTGTCCAAAATATATCAATTATGATGTTGAGCATCTCTCTGATTCCACAAATTACTTTTCACAAATATCGAACTAATGAATGCGTCAATCCAATTTTATTTATTAATTGCGCAGTCGCGCGGCGATGAAGGAAAACAAACTTCCCCGATCTCGCCTCTATCCTCGCTTAACCGCCTCGCGCAAACCCCATTCGGGATCGCTGCACTATGTACTACCCTATTAGAATATATTTGTTTGAATTCGCCTCTATCCTCTCTACTATCCTCTTCGCACCTCTTGGTCGCTTCACTATGTTCCTAGCCTAACTGTACAAAGTCGATTTCCAATAACCTTATTTTTTCCGTGTAGAACATCTGAGGGCACACGAACTTCAAAGAAATAATCATGCACAAGCACGATCTATTGGCTCCCATCACGTAAGAAACCATCAACAACAATGCAGCTACATTTGTCCTGTACCAAGCCCATCACCAGGTAAGATATTAATATAGAGAAGTACAATCAAAAATCATAGAATTTTTTTCCAGAAATCAACCCATCTGACTCGTCAATCAGTCTGGTGTTCATCGAAGAAACGAAAGTATTCGCTGTGGTCAATACCACAGAAGAAGTAGCTATCGTATTCCAGATAGGCGAACCAATAGGCCTTATAGTGAATGGAAAAACCGGAGTTTCGATTGTCGTAAATATCGACAAAAAAACTGTTGTTTACTACCCCTCTGGATGCAATGACAATCTATGGAAAGAGTCCAAATCGAGTTTGGTGGATTATCTCAAGAATCTTGGTCCACTCACCAACGTCAACAACTGGAAGAACGGTCAAAGCTTCAAACTAAACACAGTAACGAAAGAAGTAAAAACTCTATTAGTATCAATCGTCCAATTTTTGGACGTTGCATTAGCTATACGAGTTAAAACCAATCCTGATGCTGTCATCAACTATCTTGGTGCTATAATTCACACATTGCTGGAATCTAGTGATGTTCTTGAACTTCTTCTGGTCAGACTTAAATCTACTGTGAACGTTATCCTCGGAGGCTTAAGCAAAGTTGTCAACATAGCAATTGGATTGAAAACCATAGGATTGAAACTACAAGGGGGAATTAAATCTCTGTTGGACCTTGATATTAACGTGTCGCTTTTACTAGGTCAAAATTCTGGATTAAACAGCTTACTCGACTTGTTGATCCAAGTTGGTGTTCGTCTAGATTTAACGAAAGTTCTTGGAAATTTACTGCAGTCTCCAGAATCGATATTAGGTCTTGCTGTTACCTTGGATGGTGGCATATACGTAGGCATATCTGGCATCACCGCAGTAATATACAACATACAACTATACGCGGCTAAAAAGATATCCCTAGAAGCTTTGATCGATGTGCTCATCCAAGTTGAATCAGACCATCATGTTAAAATTACTAGGGAAGTATTGAACAATGTTTTGACTAGATACTTCGTTTTGGCCAAGTCTCAAGCAGCCCAATACAACACTGGCAGCTCCTGGTCAACCCTCAACAAGTTCTTCCAAGACATAAAGGATGATAAGCTTGTCATCAATGGTATAAACGTATCGACTGTAATAAATATTTTGATTTCTACATCTGGAAGTTCTTCTTTGGGTAACATAGTCAAAATATTAACTCAACTCAAATCTATCGTCTCTTTATCGAAAATCGTAGCAACGTTGTACTTCAGATTGATCTATTTCGTTATTTCTGGAGAAGGTCTTGTATTCATCCACCAATTGCTACCAGATATCAAAATAGCAATCAACTTGTCTTCTACTACCAGCATCCTCACTCAGATATTATCGAACGTCAACGTTCTTCAAATTGTTTCTTACCTCTTGAGATTAGACATCATAGGTGCCATCACACATCTCCCAGTTCTTGGTCCTATCTTGCAAGCACTCGACTCAATTCTCACAGCTGTAGGCTTAGCTCTTGAAGTCACTGTTACTTCGGCTTTGAAAGCAGTTGGCTCTATTCTTGATGATTTGAAGGATATTATACTATTTGGTTTAGGACGTGGTGGAAAGGCGCCAGCTGATACAGGAATCGCTGGTCTATCTCTCCTGGGTGGAGGAATATCCGTCAGCATTACAACGTCTTGGTCTTCTACTGATAAGTCCTCAAGCTCTGGTTCTTCTTCATCTAAGGGAACTTCTGTATCGCCCTCTAGCTCTGGTTCTTCTTCACCCAAGGGAACTTCTGTATTACCCTCCAGCTCTGGTTCTTCTTCATCGAAGGGAACTTCCGTATCACCCTCTAGTTCCAAGGGAAGCAGTTCAACAGCAGGAATAACCATAGGAGGAGGTTCATCGAGCTCCAGTGGAGGTAGTGTAGGAGGTTCAGGTTCCCACTCAGGAGGACAAAGCATAGGAGGAGGTGCAGCCAGTGCTGGTGGTAGCAGTGCAGGAGGTTCAGGATCGAATTCAGGAGGACAAAGTATAGGAGGAGGTGCAGCCAGTGCTGGTGGTAGCAGTGCAGGAGGTTCAGGGTCTCACTCAGGAGGTATCAGTGCAGGAGGATCTGCTGGTAGTTCGGGAGGAAGTAGTGCAGGAGGTTCAGGGTCCCACTCAGGAGGTATCAGTGTAGGAGGATCTGCTGCTAGTGCGGGAGGAAATAGTGTAGGTGGATCAGCTTCTCACTCAGGAGGTATCAGCGCAGGTGGCCATTCGCATTCTTCAGGAGGACAAAAAGGAGATGGTTGGTCCTTAGGAAATATATTCGGTGGAGATAAAGCAACTCATGGATGGAGTTTGTTTTAGAAATAGACAACAAGCAGGTAAATCTCTAAATTTTTTTTTTCAAATTTTAGATGGAATTTTTTTCCGTTTTCATTTTACTAAAAGGATGGCTATATTATTTTGATTATGAGCCGAGGTTAGGTTATGTCCGTCTGTAAACACGATGACTCTCAAATGGAAAAAATTAGAAAATTCCAATATATTAGAATTTATTTCCAATTAACGATCGACCAAAAGAATACTCACACCTTTTTATAATTTTTGTTGAAATTATTAGACTTCAGATTTGGGACATTGTGTACATATGATGATAATTCCGATTAAACAATTCAACTTTATTTCAATTTTTTGTTGCAGGTTCAGAAAACAAGATTTTAGGATTAACAACTTAGTTTTAACTTTGACTGTCCCATAAACCAATGTTAGTTTTAAGGTGTTACCATGTTGTAGTTTTAAATAAAAGTCAAATTGAATTTTGTGTATTTCTTGGAAGATTAGAGGTGGAGAATTATTTTCATGAAATTCATAACAATTTCTTTTATTTCTGAGTACCTATTTAAGTGAAGATTGGAAAACTAAGATTCAAGATCAAGTGACTCTATTCCGATCTCAAATCATGATTACATTAATTTTATTCACTACTGTAATGGTGTTTTGTTTTCAGGAAAAATCCAATAATAACATGATTAACTTTTCAAAATAGTTAGGATATTGAACGAATTCAATGCGTTATCGAAAAACTTCAAAGTATTTCCGACAATTTACATAAAAAAAACTGAAAGAAGCATTCATACTATGACATTCTTTCGGTAATTGCATTCTCGATGCATTGTTAACTATAAAACTAACAATAATTAGATGGAAATAATCACTCAAATATCCTACCTGTTGATGGCTATTTGTCCAGTTAGCAAAATAAAATGATGACAAAGTATATTTTAACTTTTATTTGTGCTTTTTTCTGCAATACTCTTGGCCACGGTAAGTGAACATTTTGAATTTCGCCTACTCTTTTTGCGCCCTTGAGGACTACATGTACCTATTTGTCATTATGTGCTCTCCAAGGGCGCAATTGGCGCATAAAAGAACGAGCGCTCAACGGCTCCCGACTCCACGTCAGTGCTTTCCTAAAATTTCACATTTACACACTGCGCAAAAAAATTAACGCACATTCTCAAAATCTCAATTTCAACTCTAACTCTACATTGACTTTATAACTTATTTTTTATGTTCTCTCGGGAAGGTTTTTAACGAAACAAGACACATTAAATGGAAGAAAAATTCAGGATTTCATCGAATCTTATGTGAAAGACGAGAAATAAACAATTCTCAAAATACTGGAATGCTGATAAGTGATTTAATACTTGGTATTTCCACCCCTTGCGTTAATTACAGCTCGGCAACCACGGTTTATACTCAAAATGAGTGATCTTAAAATGTTCTGATCTAATCCTTCCCAGATTTCTCTCAGTTGGATTCCTAAGTCATTAAGAGTAGCTGGATGATTTTCTGAACTTCTCAGCCTTCTATTGAGGTTGTCCCAAACCTGCTCAATCGGATTGAGATCTGGACTTCTTGATGGCCATTCCATTCGACTTCAACCTCTTCAAGGTTGGCATTATCGTCCATAAAAATGAAATTTTCACCAATGTATGGGGCAAATGGCACTACATGCTCTTCAAGAATGTTCCTTATGTACCTATCAGCATTCATAGCTCCATTATCAACGACCACTAGGTCTGTGCGAGCAGTCAAAGATATTCCACCCCATACCATAATCGATTCTCCCCCGAAACCAGTAGTATTCAGGAAATTGCACTGAGCATATCTTTCATGTGGACGTCTGTATACAAGGGAACGTCGATCACAATGGTAGAGGCAGAATCTAGACTCATCTGTGAAGATAACTCTTTCCCAATCAGCCTCTTCCCAATGGATATGCTCTCTCGCAAAATCCAAACGCGCCCTTCGATGGGCTGGGGTAAGAGCTGGGCCTCTTGTCGCGACACGAGGCCTTAAATCATATTCTCTGAGGCGATTTCTTATTGTCTGAGTGCTAATTTGCACCCCATGAGTTTGCTCAAGCTGATTTTGAAGGAGGCGAGCGGTTGCAAACCGTTGTCTCAACGAAGAAACTCTCAAGTAACGTTCTTGAATGGCAGTTGTTACCCGTAGTCTACCCTGTCCTGGTCTTCGGACATTCATACCTGTTTCCCTGAATCGCTGCAACATTCTGGACACACTTGTATGGGAAACTCCAAACCTTTCTGCAATACTTGTGTATGTCCACCCTTCTTCACGCAAAACTACCGCTTGGGCACATTCCTCTTGGGTAAAATTGCGTGTTTCGCGTTGCATAGCGATCGAGTGTAGAAAATCAAACGAAAGAAAAACTATTGATCATTAGAATTGATCGAGAACAAAAGATTTCAGAATGGAGCCAATACCTACATTCAAAATCTGATAATCTCATCTTTTTTTATTCCTGCTGGGAAAAAACATCTGTATTGAAGAAAAACGTTGAAAGTGGATAACATATGCATGCATAATTCTGATAAAAATTATTATCATTGAGAAGACCTTCATTTGTAGAATAAATTTGAGATTTCCATAATGTGCGTTAATTTTTTTGCGCAGTGTATTTCTTAATTTTTAGCTTATCTGCATTTAGTGTTGAAAGAGGAATTAATAAACCAAAGAGTTCAATTTGCACTGTTTTGATTTTTCTATCGAGCATAAAAAAGGATAAAATTACAGTTGGTCAAGAAGGTTGTTCAGCATTCGAAAAAAGATTAAAATTATTATTTGATATGAAATCCGAATTTCTAACAGAAAAATATCTATTGCGTCATACACTAGCTTATCTCTCAGATCATCTTCATATAGTTATGTAATTTTTATCAACTATAGAACAACCCAGAGCTCACTCATTTGAAAGACATCATCAAGCATCCCAATCCTTAAGCTCCTACTACACCAGAACGAACCAACAACAGTGCAGCTACGTTTGTCCAGTGCCCAGTCCTTCACCAGGTAAGAAAGACTTTTTTGGTTACCACTCAAATTAAAATTCACCATCATTACAGAAATAAATGATCAAGGCGGCTTTCTAACTCTCATCTTCAACAAAGAAACCCAAGTGTACGCTTTGGTCAACACCACATCGCAAGTAGCCATTGTGTTTCAAATAGGGCAACCCATAGCACTGATAGCCAATGGAAACACCGGAGCTTCAATTGTCATCAATATAAAAGAAAAAACTGTAGTGTACTATCCAGCTGGAGCCAATCAAAATCTCTGGCAAGCATCCCAACTTGATTTAGTCGACTATCTTAACGATCTAGGTCCACTCACAAATGTTAACAACTGGAACAACGGCCAAAGCTCCAATCTCACCTCCGTACCAAAAGAAGTGAAAAATATTTTGATCTCCATCATCAAAAAATTGGACATCGAGATTGCAATTAGGGTGAATGTCAATCCCGACTCCATCATTTCTTTGATTTCTGTTTTGATCAAGGGCTTATTGGAGTCCAAAAATGTTATTCAACATATTTGCATCGTTATCGAATCTCCAGTGATTGTTATCTACGGAGGACTAAGTAAACTAGTCAACTTAATCGTTGGTTTGGATGCCATTTCGAAATATCTACAAGGTGGAATACAATCCATTATTAAAAACGGTACAGATATTGCACCAGTATTGGGAGAAAATTCTGGATTTAATAGTCTTATCGACTTTCTCCTACAAACATGTGTCCATGCAGATTTAACGAAGATCCTTGGTAATTTGCTGAAAAGGCCAGATGGGATTCTAAAACTAGTTGTAGAATTAGATCGGGGAATATATTCTGGAATATCTGGCATTTTTGCAGTTGTCTACAATGTACAACTTTACGCAACTAAAAAAATATCTTTAGAAGCGTTGATCGATGTGATCATTCAAGTACAAGCATGTAATGCACATTTTAAGATAGCTAAAAAGACCCTGAATGAAGCACTTTATTGGTACTTCATCTTGGCCGAGTCCCAAAAAACTCAATTCCATACTGAGACCTCCTGGTTAACTTTAAATAAATTCTTCCAAGATATAAAAGACGATAAACTGGTAATAAAAGGAATAAACGTATCAGCTATCATTAACGAATTAATATCCACATCAGGTTCCTCATCTTTGTGCAATGTAGTGAAGGTCTTACGACATCTCAGTCCAGCAGTCTCCTTATCTAAAATAATTGCAACATTGTACTGCAGGTTTGTTCATTACGTAGTATTCGGACATGGTCTTATATTCATCGACATTTTGTTACCACAAATCCCAATCAAAATTGATTTCGCGTCAAAGACAAGCATCCTGAAACAGATACTGTCTAAAGTTAACGTGGGTCAGATCGTGTCTTACCTCTTGAGATTAGATGTGGTAGGTGCCATTTCTAGTCTTCCAGTATTTGGTACCATCTTGAAAGAAATCGATGGAGGCATCAAAGATGCAGGAGTGACTGCTGGAGTTACAGTGGCTTCTTCTTTGAAAGCGACCAATTCTATTCTGACCGATTTGAAGGATTTAATATTGTATGGTTTGGGTCGAGGAGTCAAAGCTCCTGTAGATTTAGGAGTTGCTGGCCTTTCTGTTCTTGGTGGTGGGACCTCTGTTAGCATTACAACCACGTGGACTTCTTCTTCATCGAAAGTTGGATCTGTAGCTTCTGGAGGTGGTTCGTCTTCTGGAGGCTTGCTAGGAGGCTTCTCATTATTTTAATACTAGGTTATTATAATTTTAGGAAATTCTGTTGAAGCAGTATCGTGTTATCTTAGCTTTATTTTTGTTATTTGATAATAGTTACTGGACTTTTTGGTTGGGATATTAATCAATTAATAATTAAGTCAGTATTTAATTAAATCAGTTCCAAGAAATTTTTGTTATATCTATTAAATCTATAAAAGTTGAAGCAGATTTCTTATTTTGCCGGAGTAATCACATATATAAAAATATATTTTTGAGAATTGCAGGAATCAGTGGTCTAAGGATGAATCACTGCAGTACAAAGATAATTTGGATTGCAAATTAATTCAAAATCTTTGGAATAAAATTCTCTTGTTAGTTTTAACGTAAAAAAAATATTTTGCAAAAGTTTCCACTTCCTATAAATATTTCAAAATAGCAACTCATACAACATTATTTGGTTATTTTGCTCTTAATATCTATTTAAAAACTAATGAGTAAATAAAATATAAAACACCGACCACCACTGGTCGAGAATTAAGTACAATCAAATTGGTTCTCGACCGCAAATAAATAAAGGATAGAAATAAGTGTTTCAACGTTAATTCGGTGGTCGCAAACTAATATTCAGAAAGTAGATATATAAATGAATCAGAGTATCAAAAGAAAAACGAAAATGATCCAACAGAAATATATCGGTTGAAATAAACAATTATTGAAGTAACATATTAGTTCTTTACCACTTTGGTCGAGAAATAAAAGATACAAATTTTCCAATACCAGTTCGCGACCGCCAAATATTGAACAAAAAAATATACATTCATTTGCTTCTTGATTGAAATACACTCAAAAATATATCTTATAGTTGATATGGAACAAAATATACACATATAATTCATTTAAAATAAGAAATAATTACTATTTTCTGGTCATATATCACAAAGCACTTTTCTAAGAGAGGACGAGAAAGAACCCTCTTCTATGATAGACGATTATAAACTAATTCTTAGCGCGAAAACTTTGACCTATACCACTACTATGCAAACTATCTTGGAAAGGTAGAATGGTCGAGAACACGTACCGCGAAAATATTTTGCACTACATGATATATTTTTATTATTATTTTATCTCAAATCACGGAATGGTGCATTTACCCTATTTAAACGGTTATTTTTGAAAAAGCAGGCTTCATTTGAGGAATATCCTTGAATAATTTGGCATTATCATTAGCCCATCTTGTGAAGACATCACCGTATTTTATTGCACATTGTATTAAATACTCAACATCAACTTCAGCTTGGTGAGAATTTTTGGGTTTATTTGAAGTCAACCGTTTATAAATATCCTTTAATTTGAAACTAATCCTGGAAAAAATATGTTCAAATGAATACACATTCTTGTAGTAAATTTTCAAAATTCACCTCTGTTTTCCAGATTTGTAATATTTTTTAGAATTTATTCGCTTTTGTGGTGTTGTTTCATTGTTTTTCTGGATATTTTGCATTTGAACGAATTCTTCGTATTCATCCACACTCTTACATAACAGTTCATCAAGACCATCACTGAATTCTATAGGAATATCCTTTGCTTTCTTAGAAAAAGGACCGTCAACTTCTTCTCTACAGAAATATTCATTAGATGGTGATGCTATTGAAGTATTTGATTCTACATGCAGATCTCTGAAACATTTCAGGGAATCTATGCACAAAATATCTTCGAAAGTTGTTCCTTTAACATTGTTAATTTCAGCTCTCAATATAGGATAATCAAAACGATCACCATTATGAGCCACAAAACAAATGGGTTTCTTATGCAAATTTAGGAAATTATCAATGGTTTTGACAACATTCAAAGAAAATCTAGACTGATTCTGCAATAAATGATTGGATAAACCTGAAATCACAGTATTATTAATATTCATGTAAGTAATCAATATACTGATCATACTCACCAGATATTCTGGTTGCATATGGAGAAATAAATTTGCATGGATTGAAGCATAAATTAATTCTGTCGAGTACCGTAGGAAAAATTCCTAAAGAAAGTTGCTTGCTTTCCACAATTGAAATACTTAATTCGGTGATTCTTGTTGTGCTCTTTTGTGAAGGAAATCCAGTTGTTTCTAGATCTATAAAAGCAAAATTGTAGATAGGTTCACGTTGCACAGACATTGATAGATTTTTGATAGATGTTTTCAAGAATTACCTATATTACGTAGTAAATTAGACGTGGTTCGAGCATATCATCAAGGTCAAATACATATTTTACAACTTGTTGTACAATATCATCATCATTCAGTCCTGATTCTACATGCGATTACCTAATAAAGAAAATTGAGACAAAACCAATCACAAACAAGAAAATTCCTACACTCAAGTTGCAAATTTGAAGACAAGAGCTAATTCATATTCACTATGAAATTCTGAAAAGCGGTGGATCCTCTAGGCTATTCGTGATAATTTGAGATCAATAAGGTACTGATAACGATACAAAGATTGTTATGGGGAAATATGATGTGATAATTCTTGCTTTATAATGATCACTGGATACACTGAGCACTGATTTAGCGAAAAAATACGTCCAGAACGCCAATTATTAATTTCGTCAATCGGGGATTCCCCTAAAATCAGCAGTTTCTAAACCACGTCAGGCAACACACAATAAACAATTGTATCACCATGCCAGATAAAGAGCTCTTTTCTCCTACATAATTCATTATGTAGGCTTGGTGACACAATTATGTATTTTATTTATTGATCTCCTAGAAAACTATACTTTCAAGAAAGATAAACATTAAGTTTACAAAAAATTTTATGAATATGCAAAGAAAAGAAAGAAATCTTGAATAAAATCACATCACTAAAAGACGAAATCTGAATATCGGTTGAAGCAACATTGTTACATTACAATATTATGATTTTGTGGAAATTGATTAGCTTTTATTTAGTTGAAAATTAATTTAGGTCAAGAAAGGACCGAAATCTTCAAATATAAAATAATTCAAACCTATTATCACTTAAGGATTGGGAGAACTTATGAAGACTTACTATTTTTGCGCTGAATAATAAATAACTTGAAAGTTCTGTTTCAAATTTTATTATTTTACCAATATACAAAATGAATTGATAAATTTCATAAAAACAGTACCAAAATATTAATGGATGGATATGATTTTTTTCTTTCCATAATTGAGTAAAATTATATAAACTAAAACTATATAAAATGATATATAAATCAATATTTAAAATATAAATTCTTGTAAACCAATTACATAACAATAATTTAGATTATACAAATTAAAAACCTTTGGAATAAAATGATTTATAAGTTAATATTAAGCAATCTTTTTTGGTATCAGGTAAAGTGAAAATTACTGTATAAAATCATTATTCTACCAATATACAAAATGAATCAATCATTTTCATAAAAACAGTACCAAAATATTAATTGCTTGATACACTTTTTTTCTTTCCATAATTAAGTACCAATTATATAAACTGAAACTATATAAATCAATATTTAAAATATGAATTTTTGTGAACCAATTACACAACAATAATTTAGAGTATGTAAATTAAAAACCTTTGGAATAAAATAATAAATAAGTCAATATTTAAAAACCAATTTTTGTACCAGGCCTCATAGGAGGAATATCCTTGAATAATTTGGCATTATCATTAGCCCATTTTATAAAGACATCACCATATTTAGCTGCACAATGTATCAGACACTTCACATCGCCTTCAGCATGGTGAGAATTTTCAGGCTCGTTTGAAGTCAATCGTTTATAAATATCCTCTAATTTGTAACTTATCCTGGAAATAAAATTAATAGAATATCAAAATGAATGACGAATTCAATTTTCAATGATTACCTTTGTTTTCCAGATGTGGAGTACTTTCTAATAGAATCTAGCTGTAAATATTTCCTTGATTTTATTTGCTTTTGAGGTGTTGTTTCATTTTTCTTTTGAATGTTTTGCATTTTGACAGATTCTTCATATTCATTAATAGCCTTACATAACAGTTCATCAAAGCCATCAGTGAATTCTATAGGAATATCTGTTTCAGTTTTTGCCTTCTTAGAAATAGGACCATCAACCTCTTCTCTAATTACTCTGCAATCTTCATCAGCTGATGATGCTGTTGGAATACTTGATTCTTCATGCAAATCTTTGAAGCATTTCAGAGAATCTATGCATAGAATATCTTCGAAAAATGTTCCCTCAACTTTGTTAATTTCAGCTCTCAATATAGGATAATCAAATAGGTTACCATTATGAGCCACAAAACAAATAGGTTTCTTATGCAAATTCAGGAAATTATCAATGGTTTTGACAACATTCAACGAAAATGTAGACTGATATTCCAATAAATTATTGGATAAACCTAAAATTGTATCTCATTTAATATTCATACACGCAATGCTGAATTTAAACTCACCAGTTATATCAGTTGAATCTGGTGAGATGAATTTGCATGGATTAAAGCACAAATTGATTTTGTTGAGTACCCTAGGAAAAGTTCCTAAAGAAAGATGATTACTCTCCACAATGGAAATACTCAATTCTGTAATTTTTGTTTTGTTGTTCTCTAGTGAAGGAAGTCCAGTTGTTTCTAGGTCTATGAAAGCAAAATTGTAGATAGGTTCTCGTAGGGCAGACATTGAACGAATTTGGAGATGTCTAATGGTTTTTAGTAGGGTCTTCGACGAATTATTCAAGGAGTTAAATACCATCACCACAACTTATAATTTTCTCAAAACCAAAGGCATGCTCATTTTTGCTGACGATATTCTGTATAAAAATAAAAACATTAAAATATAATTATTTGAGGTTGAGGATTGTACACAGAACATTACACCTACAATCAATAGATAGTAGGTCTAATATAAAATATAATTTATGAAAAAAAAAGTATCAGTGCTGTCCGTATTTCACAGAGCTAATGATATTCATTTTTGTGATAGTAAAGTGTCCGATGATTCGAAGAATGTTCAGAAAGAAATTGATGCTAAATAAATTCATATTAGAACTGTGAATGTGAGAAAATTCAATTTTAGACGGTCAACGTGAATGAATCATTGAAATTATAACTAAATATAAAAAGAAGAGAAATAGATATAACGGGACACTTCGGATGTGTCATCGTTACGTCAACGAATTACGGTCACGAATTGCAGCAATAATTTGTGTTGACTTGCAAAGATTTCTAGCGTGAAGTGAAACAATAGGTGGCTCCTAGTTTTCTTCCCAATTTTTAACGCGTGTTGCAGACATTTTTGTTTATCCGTATATTATTTGAGTATCGTATGTCCATCCAGAATCTTAACACATTTGGTAAGTAGGATATAACTCCAGAGAAGTAACTTAACAATTTCTAAGACAAAATGGCGACCTGCGTTCATGAAGCTTTGAAAATAATGTGCATGTTTTGTCGATTACGTGCTTATTTTTTCATTAGTACACAGTTGAAAAGGTCCTTGATTAATTATTAACTATCTTTAACTGTGCTCACATTTTTCAGACCCCTTTGCTGATGCAAGTAAGGGTGCAGACGATGATGTTCAAGACGGACTCGTTCATATAAGAATCCAACAACGGAATGGTCGTAAGACTCTAACTACCGTACAGGGACTATCATCGGAGTATGACCTAAAGAAAATCGTACGAGCATGTAAAAAGGTTCGTAAATTTTCAAATAGCTTTATGGTCAAAGAATATCATTTTGCTTCTGTTATAATGTATTGTAAAACGTGATGTGCAGTAGTAAGAAGTTTCATCAATGTTTATACCCAATTTTTAGTCCTCATAGTTTAAACCTCGAAATGTATGAATTGTTTGCTTCTAAGTATTCTCTTGTAGATTAGCTCTTCGATATGTTCATTATTAATTTTGGTGCTGCTGTTTAATGCACATCGTTGAAAAGTGTCATATTTTGTTATGAGATGTTTCAGAAATTATGTTGAAAGTTTCATTTTGAAGTGATTAAATTGAATTTCCTTGAAGGATGTTTCATAATGATTGTGTTACAGGAGTTTGCCTGCAACGGAACTGTAATAGAGCACCCAGAATATGGTGAAGTTCTTCAGCTGCAGGGAGACCAGCGTGAGAACATCTGCCAGTGGCTTACGAAAGCTGGACTAGCTAAGCCCGATCAACTCAAAGTACACGGCTTCTAATGCTTTGTGGCATTAATCAATATTCTCAGTAGTTTTTGTTACAACACGAATCATCATTGTCCACTTATCGAAATCCTAACAATCGTAAACAATGTTTTCCATTCCTAGATAAAATGTATCTGGGCGCGTTTGATGTCTTTAGAGAAAAATCGTAATAGTCGATGCAATATATTTCTTGGTCTCTACCGTTGAACCTGCTAACCACTTTTGTAATAGTCGTTTAAATTTTATAGTGTCGAAGTTAGATATTGCAAGTGATATATTGTGAACACATTTTGTAATCAGGAGATCAATTTTATATTGTGCCTTTCAAATAATAACGTTAATTTTCAGGATTTTTATTTTCCCCTATACTGACCGACTTGTTTTGTTTTGAATGTAAATCAATCGATAATAAATTAATCCAATGGTCACATGTATTACGTTATTTTTGGTCAAGCCAAATTTAATTCCTTCTCTAATTTTAATCAAGCCTCCATATTCTAAATTTCATTCATTTTTTTTCTCAATTCCTAAGTTTGATGATGGTTTTTTTTTTGTTAGTATTATAGAAATATTATAATATATTTTATTTCATAACTTTGTGCAGTAATTAATACAGAGAAGATTGTAGTACTTCAATCAAAAATATGAAAAAGAAAGTATAGTTTTTTTAATCAGATCAGATATTTACAAAATGATTTTGATAAACCCATCTAACTGAAGCTTGTTTTGTAGAACTTTTAGTTCTAGAGTTTTCTAATTCAATTTACAAAGAAAAAGTTCATTTTCTTGGGAATTGATTCCATAAAACAGGCTTTTTTACTGAAAAGTTAGATAACCTGTGACTACTATTTTAGACCAACTTATACAGATTGTTCCTAAATTGAAGGTACAAAAGGAAATGATAGATTCCTTGAATTATATTATAAAAGGGTCCGATAAAAACAGGCCTGCAAACGCTTTGATTTTTTTTTCATAGCACCTCCCCTTCACAAGATATTCAATTTAAATTCAAAGTTTTTATTATGTGATATTCTAATTTTGAATGCAAATCTACAGAGTGATATTTTTCTGGAACAGTGCCCGCTTCTTTCCCCCAGAATTTTTTTGGTGAACCACTGGTTGTTTGAAAAAATGGAAAAAGAAACTTCGGTCCAGTACTATACTTTTTGATTTCTTGTAGTTTTGTTATATCTGCTACCAATTTCGTGAAAAAAATTCAAAACAATTCTCTATTAATCCTCATAGAAATCCAAATTATTATAAAGATCCAGTTAGTAAGCTGTGATGAATAAATTGATTATAAATTTCGGTACTTATTAACTCAATCTGTAGCGAAGATTCGATAAACTGGTAAAATCATCACAAAAAAGTAGGACTACAGGAAACATCCTGTATCTCGACAACAAAGTCACTTTTTTTCTTGAAATTATCTAAGAAATCTCTCATTTTCCTAAGCAGCTCCAATTTATGTGAAAACCGTATATAAGTTAGACTACGTCTTCTGTTATGTATCAGTTGAAGTGTAAGTTTTTATATTTGATAATGAATTTCCATGAAATAAGGACTGAATCCATTAAACAGCTAGATATTTCAAAATGATTGACGGTTATTGATATATTACTTTACATTTACGTAGAGTGAAAAAATAAGTAGATTTTGCATTTTTTATATTATTTCCCGTTTCATCAATGATTATCTCAACTTTAAAATTTTAGACGGTGGGGTTCGAACTCGTGCTCATTCGTTCTGGAACTGAGAGTAATTTTTTTTTCATATCCTTGAAACTGGGACTAGAAATAAAATATTAGGTTTCTGTATAATTATAGCAATATTATTTTCTATTTCATGAGAAAATAACACGGCATTTCATAAGGCATGTCAGAATATTAAATTGGAGGTTAAAATTAAGATGTCTAAAAACATGGTGAATGCACTCGTCAAATTTTGAATGCAATGTTGCAATGACATTCGACCAAATTGAAAATATTAGTTTTAGTTCCTGGCGGCGCCGCAATGTCATACTTGTCATTTCCGTTAATTTTGATTGGATACATTAATTAAAACCCGATACTGACCAATCAAAAGCGACGTGTAACCGAGTATGATCGTGCAAAGTCGTGAAACAAAACACGAAACGTTTACTGGAATGAATTTAAATATTTGTAATAAAGAGAGTTTATTGGTATTTCAATTACAAGAATTACTTCCATAGATCATAACTCTAATGGAAGATATACATATAGGTACATAAAGGCACAAAACTCGTAAATAATAAATAACAAGAATCTTAATTTGTTGATAGCGCTACCTACAGTTGACATAACGAAGCTTAACTAATATTCTCAAAATTGGCAAAACAAAAGCTAATCAGTTCATACACCTGGTTTTTAGACATCTTAGTTACAATCTTATCACGTACAGGTAATTTTTTAGCAATGAATTACCTCTGTGGTAATCATGTTTATTAATGTTACTGTATTGAATAATGAATAAACATTATTATTATTATTATAATCTGGGTGTTTTATTACAATATATAAAATCAACAGCTTACGATGGTGCTACTAATATACCCCATTTCTCATGAATAGCTTTCACTCATGAAGAAATATTTGCAGCTTAAACAAGTATACTTTCTTTGAAAAAAATTGAATATGCTTAGAAAAAATTTCTAGCGTGCTACAAGCCTTTTTTTTGTTTTTAGACTGCCGATCTGGGCGTTATTTGTTTCATGGGTTATAACGATCTCTTTTTTCATCAACTATAAATTATAGAAATATAATAATATTATTTCATATATATGCTATAAATGAACAAACTTTATCTTCGATTTTCTATTTCCTTAAGAAATCTTGAGAGGAATTCATCATGTTCGAACCAATACAGATGGCGACACCATTATAATTGGTAACTGTCAATTATAATGTAAAAATGACAGTCACAAATAACAGAGTAGATGACAGTTAAATGTTGTGTCAGTTTTTTGCGCCCAAATTTTTCCGTTTTTAATTTCCTGGATTTTTCAAACTAAAAATTATATTGTGTATAATATTGCCTGAAGAAGAGAAATGTAAATAAAATACCTTTAGTATAACAAGGCAATTCAATTCCCTATGAATTACCTTAGGGCTTAGAACATTAATAATATATCTATCTATATTCTAAGCCTTAGGGTAAAGGGTAGAAACTTATAAACAAATTGTGAAAATCATCATTGTAAATGTGTTATAAGCATTATACATAACAAAATTTAGTTTGTATGATCTAAGAAAAAAACGATCTGAAAAGTTGTAACATTGTTTAAGGAGAAACAATGTTTGTAATATCAAATATACACGTTAAATATGTAATAAGATAAAATCTTTGGGCTTTTTATTATTTTTTGAAAAAACCCTTTTATTTCATGACATCCACAAAAAAATGGAAATATTATAACTCCATATAAAACAATACAACCATTGTTTAAGGAGAAACAACCTTAAACAATGATACAACCATCAAGAAAGACTTAGACCAGTTGATATTTCTATTTTTCGATGTTTTTGAAATATTACCATAAAAGTGACCGTTATATTATTGAGCATTAGTGTCATTTAGGTGAGCTTTACCAAACCCCATGAATTATGATTCTTGAATTGTCAGTCTTGAACGGTAAGGTAGTTATTAAGACTCACTGATGACGATGACGTTGATAAATGTGTCAATTCGGTCCATTTAACAAAATTGGGTAGGTAATTTTGAAAGAAAAAACCCAGAAATTTTCGAGGTACCTAGTTTCGGACAGTGGCGTACCCAGGAATTTGGTTTTGGGGTGTCGACTCAATTAACAAAGTCATATAACGATAAAATATAGAGATATGAAACTTGGTTGATTTGTTGTGTGAAACTGAAACTGTTGATGATTTTAATAGGTTTCAGGTTATCTAGATAAGCGAAACACTTTGATTTTGAGTTATCGGATTGTGATATATTTTCAAATCCACAATTTTACTATATCGTTATGAATGTATGTTATATTGAATGATATATATTTATTTGAGCGATTCCCTATTAAATATGCAAATTTGAATATTCGGAATCCGATATTTTTCCTAATTGTCGAATTTATAATAAGTAGAATATTATTTATTATTTTCTGTATCTACCTGCTGAAATCAAAAAATTGGGAACTATTGCTTTCCTAGTGTCATCGGTTAATTCACGTCGTTTTGGCTTTATTCGGATTCAGATTGCACACATTCCCGAACTGTGAAAATTTTACGAGAGGCAATTTTTTCCTCGAACGATACCAAAGAGTTATCATTAATAAAAAGGGTTACTCAAACCACAAATTTTACAGTAAACTGCATTTTTTTATTTTCTCCAGTCTATGTAACCTACACTGCGCAAAAAATTTAACGCATATTATAGAAATCTCAAATTTATTTTACAAATGAAGGTGTTCTCAATCATAAATATTTTTATCAGAATTATGCATGCATATGTTATCCACTTTCAACGTTTTTCTTCAATACAGATGTTTTTCCCAGCAGGAATAAAAAAAGATGAGATTATCAGATTTTGAATGTATTGGCTCCATTCTGAAATCAGTTGTTCTCGATCAATTCTAGTGATCAATAGTTTTTCTTTCGTTTGATTTTCTACACTCGATCGCAATTTGACCCAAGAGGAATGTGCCCAAGCGGTAGTTTTGCGAGAAGAAAGGTGGACATACACAAGAATTGCAGAAAGGTTTGGAGTTTCCCATACAAGTGTGTCCAGAATGTTGCAGCGATTCAGGGATACAGGTATGAATGTCCGAAGATCAGGACAGGGTAGAACACGGGTAACAACTGCCATTCAAGAACGTTACTTGAGAGTTTCTTCGTTGAGACAACGGTTTGCAACTGCTCGCCTCCTTCAAAATCAACTTGAGCAAACTCATGGGGTGCAAATTAGCACTCAGACAATAAGAAATCGCCTCAGAGAATATGATTTAAGGCCTCGTGTCACGGCAAGAGGCCCAGCTCTTACCCCAGCCCATCGAAGGGCGCGTTTGGATTTTGCGAGAGAGCATATCCATTGGGAAGAGGCTGATTGGGAAAGAGTTCTCTTCACTGATGAGTCTAGATTCTGCCTCTACCATTGTGATCGACGTTTCCTTGTATACAGACGTCCACATGAAAGATATGCTCAGTGCAATTTCCTGAATTCTACTGGTTTCGGGGGAGGATCGATTATGGTATGGGGTGGAATATCTTTGACTACTCGCACAGACCTAATGGTCGTTGATAATGGAGCTATGAATGCTGATAGGTATATAAGAAAGATTCTCGAAGAGCATGTAGTGCCATTTGCCCCATATATTGGTGAAAATTTCATTTTTATGGGCGATAATGCCAGACCCCATCGTGCGCGCATCGTTCAGGAGTACCTTGAAGAGGTTGAAGTCTCTCGAATGGAATGGCCAGCAAGAAGTCCAGATCTCAATCCGATTGAGCAGGTTTGGGACAACCTCAATAGAATGCTGAGAAGTTCAGAAAATCATCCAGCTACTCTTAATGACTTAGGAATCCAACTCAGAGAAATCTGGGAAGGATTAGATCAGAACATTTTAAGATCACTCATTTTGAGTATGAACCGTCGTTGCCGAGCTGTAATTAACACAAGGGGTGGAAATACCAAGTATTAAATCACTTATCAGCATTCCAGTATTTTGAAAATTGTTTATTTCTCTTCTTTCAGATAAGATTCGGTGAAATCCTGAATTTTTCTTCCATTTAATGTGTCTTGTTTCGTTCAAAACCTTCCCGAGAGAACATAAAAAATAAGTTATAAAGTCAATGTAGAGTTAACTTCATTAAAATTGAGATTTTCAGAATGTGCGTTAATTTTTTTGCGCAGTGTATTTAGGTATTTATTTCAATATATTTTGAGTTAATATGAAACATTGATCCACTATGGGACATAGAATTGCGTTCTTTGTGGAGAAACTCGGGAATTGTGTACAATATCGTATCACTGATATTTTTCCATTTCCGCGCGCTCAATGTCAAATATGATAGTTCATGTTGGGGACAAAATTTGCCTACTGAAAATGAAATATGCTCCCTATATCTATGTTTGTTACTCTGAGGCGTAACCTCAACTTTTGCATCATTGAAATAACAAAAATACGCAGCTTCTGAATTCGATACGGACCTGGTGGACTACGTCGTCAGCACCGCAGGCGTCGGCGCCTCGACGCGATCAGCTGTCGTAGCCTGGACTCAACAGGTCGGCATGCTCTGGACCGGTGACTCTCGCTGGTGCTCCGCGATCATAAATGCCTCTTCGGAGAGGTCGCGCCAAGGCCAGACCCACGTCTGACCCTCTGACAGCCTGTTTAGACGCGAACGGAACCTACATCTGCACCTCTTTTAACCCCCGTTGCTACATTATCCAGAAGGTAAGCCTCCATATGCTTCGTTTACCACCCTGACAGCCAACATATTTTATCCCGCCTCACTCCTCTGAAGACGACGTCCACTGGTCCCCCAGGTCCAGGAGATGACGTCGTATCTTTGGAAATTGCTCGAAGGGAATCTCGGTTAGGTTTGGGGCTGAGGCGTTTTAGGATACGCAGTTCGTTGTTTTTACCTCGATGGATCGATAATCTGGAGTAAATTCGTATTTGTGGGATTCCCGCCCAAAGAGAACACGTGGGTGTAGGTGGAATGCCACCTAAGCATGCTCGATGCACCTTCTGGTACTGTGCAACAACAATGCAGTTTCAGTGAGAAATCACGTATCTTACTTTCGATGTTATTTATGTTTCAATTTTACTGTCTTTGACTCTTAAATTTCAATATTCACTTTTGAAGACATTTTCACCATACTCGTTCCATCGACCCTGTTTTATGGATTAAAAACACTGCAAATTTCATACTGTTGACTGATATTTTTTCATCTCATACACTGTACAAAATATTGAAACAAAAGGATTTATGATATTAAAAAGATGCATATTCAAACCTGCAAAAATGCATTCATTCATCTTTTTTGGTATAGGTACACATGATTCCGAAGCATGATGATTTTTTTTTATTTCGATTCATGCATTCATTCACCTTTTTTGGTATACACATAATTCCAAAGCATAATGTTTTTTTTTTATTTCCATTCAATTATATGTACATTGAAATACAAAAGGAGATATTCCGAAATGATTTTGTTCAGCAACATGTGCATGTGGCCAATTTAATTTTTATGTGTTGCTAAGCCCTTGAAGAATTTTATTTTATTTAATATTCTTTATTTGATTCTCTTTGAGCGATGAAAAACTGTACCTAATTTTGTGTATTATTTTCTGATTCATCTGTTGAGTAAGGCATTTTACTTACAGTTCATATACCTAAAATTCAAAATTTAACCTTGATGGAATATGTAGAAATTTGAGTTATTTAGTAATTAGTATTTTTGTTCGATATATTATCGATTTCTACCTCTCGCTTTGTTTGTTGAAAAACCGCCGATTCTTATCTTGTTCTGTACTTCCATTCAACTTTCATTCTTTGAAAAAGGTTGTTCTCTAATGATCTAATATTCCTTTGAAAATTTTCAAGGAAAGTGGATGAAATCATATAAGATACTTTAACATCAATTTATCCTCAGAAACTTTAAATTTTTGTGAAAAGATCGATTGAATCCAAAAAATAAACTGGATATTTCTCTTCCATGATTTCGTGCCAATATATCTACCATTCCTATAAAAAATGTAAAAAAATATTGCTATGAATAATAATCAACTATAATGTGATTTTTTTTATTCATAATGAGCTTGAATATCTTTCCAGGTTACTACTACACAGCCACAATCAAGTAGCGCAATAGAAACGGTGGAATTTAAAAGAGAAGAGGATTCACACTCTTCTACAAATAGCAACCCAACGCATGAGCTTAGACAACCTGAGTCTTCTTCTGACGGTATGTTTTTATATGCTACACGTCCAATCTGCTGCACTGAAAAATATTTTTTCATAACTATGCACTAAGATTTTTTTTTGGTTCATAATTTCCAATATCTTTGTTCTTAGTTTTCGCAGTTAACATCTCAAAATGAGATGAATGAAAATATCTTTCCGCCTTGAATACGAAAATTTATTGTTATACTGCATTGAACCTCTCAGCACGAGTATACGATCCATGCAATTTGAAGGCAAAAACCAAGGAATCTAGTAAAAAAAAATATTTTTCTGAAACTTGGCAACACAAAAAAATGAAACTGAGATCATATATTGCTATGAAGATACTGAATACAATATTTTTTAACGCAAAGTCCTAGGTCTCATAACGGGTGTTTTTTTTCGAGGTATATAACTTTAAGTTGGCATTACTGTTCAGGATGGCGATCAATTTAACAGCTGTCAAGTGATTTATTCTCAGTTTGGTTTGGCAATTCATCATGAATAGACTCACGCCTGAACAACGCTTGCAAATAGTGCAATTTTATTTCGAAAATAATGGTTCTGTGCGGAATACGTATCGCGCACTACGTCCAACTTATTTTGTTTAGCGATGAAGCGCACTTCTGGTTGAATGGCTACGTCAATAAACAAAACTGCCGCATTTGGAGTGAATCTAATCCTCAAGTGTATGTCGAAACACCGTTACATCCAGAAAAACTGACTGTTTGGTGCGCTTTATGGGCTGGTGGAATTATTGGTCCGTACTTCTTCAGAGAATATGATGGCCAGAACGTTACAGTCAATGGTGATCGGTATAGAGCTATGATTACTAACTTTTTCATTCCTGAATTGAACAACCATGATGTCCAGGAGCTGTGGTTCCAACAAGACGGCGCAACATGTCACACAGCTCGTGCCACAATCGATTTATTGAAAGACACGTTTGGTGACCGCCTAATTTCACGTTTTGGACCTGTGAATTGGCCTCCAAGATCTTGTGATTTAACGCCGCTAGACCACTTTTTGTGGGGCTATGTAAAGTCATTGGTCTATGCGGATAAGCCACAAACCCTTGACCATTTGGAAGACAACATTCGCCGTGTTATTGCCGATATACTGCCACAAATGTTGGAAAAAGTCATCGAAAATTGAACGTCCAGATTGGACTACATCCGAGCCAGCCGTGGCGGTCATATGCCAGAAATCATATTTAAAATGTAATGCCACATGATTATCTTGCGGATAAATAAAATTCATGTCAATCGAATAATCCATCGTTGTTTCATTGCAATTTAAAGTTCTATAGCTCTAAAAAAAAACACCTTTTAGTTTCGGAGTTTTATTTTCGTATTTCGGAACGAATGATCTCGAGATCAAATCCACCCTTTTTTATACAGGTTGCTCCTAACTTAGAGACACAAAGGAAAATGAGAGATTACCTACTTGTCTGGTTCTAAGAAAAAGAGGTCCTTTAAACATGAATCCCCAAATGCTTTGTTTTCGAGATACAGGGTGTTTCTTGTAGTCCTCCTTCTTTGTGATGATTATACCAGAATCTGTATTAATTTTCGCTACAGATTGGTAAAATAAGAAGAAAACTTGTAATTGATTTATTCATGACAGTTTAGTTACTAGATCTTCATAAAATTTTGGATTTTCCTGAAGAATTGTGTGATTTGTTTTCTCGAAATTGGTAGCATACACGACAAATCCACAAGAAACCAAAAAGTATAGTATTAGACCAAAGTTATTACATTATTCTAAACTACCAGTGTTACACCAAAAAACAATTCTGGAGGAAAGCAGCAGGCACTGTTCCAGAAAAAATATCATCCTGTAGATTTGCTTTCAAAATATAGCATATCACATGATGAAGTTTTTAGATTGAAATATCTGAGCTAAATGTAATGTGAATATCTTGCGAAGAGAAAATATTATGAGAAGAAAAAACTTGTCAATTTAGGAGCATCCTGCATATTGACTTTTCATGTTTCTTTTTATTCCATACGTTTTGAAATAGTTCATGATCAAATAAGAAATAACAATAATTAAATTTGAAATATTTTTCAAGTGACCGTTTCCCTAACATAGTGCTAATTAAGGTTCGATTCAATGATGATGATTCCGTTGTCAAATTCAATTCTGTTCGGCCTTTTTTGGTCGTCAACGCGGTAATTCTCTACAGAAAGACCTAGAAACCTAAAATTTTCAGGGTTAGTTTGGGTTTCGAATGCCGCTGTTATATTCGTTAATGGCCCAAATCTGAGTAGAGTTTCCCATAAATGTGGAATGTCGGAAAAAAAATTAAATAAAAATAATTAATTTACAATAATGGCCCATCCGCCATTTTGCATCACCGACCGAAACAAATAATTCTTCTCAATTATTTTATGTCTTTACCTTTATGAAATTTCAATTACCAGTCAATTGATCCACAATTTTTGAAGGCAAAAAAATAGGAATAAAATTGAAAAAATAATATATTGTGCAACAAGTGGGGAAAGTAAAACTTTTCTCACGAGTGTGGAAGTTTTTGCAAACAGAAAAAGGACTTTCCCTACAACTGCTATGAAAAGTAGCGTATTCTTCATAGCTTACTCAATTTCAAAACTATGTATTGCTCATACTGTTGGAAATGTTATTTCTCACGGCACTTTGTCCACACCTCACTTGGTGGACCAATGAAATTGGGCTTTTGAGTCGTTTCTATGGAAACGCAATAAATTAGCACATACTTTCAACGAAGGCGATTTTGATTTGAATCAAGTCCATTACTTGATTTAGTGAAATTTGTGCAGTTGTAGGAAAAGTATAGTGTGCAACATGTGGAGAAAGTCATTTTCTCGCTCGTGTGATTGCAGCATTCGCCTTTCAGGATCGTGCCACGAACTTCCACACTCGCGAGAAAAGTTGGACTTTCCCCACTTGTTGCAGAGTATACTATTCTCCACATGTTGCACACTATATTTTTCCTACAACTGCTAAAATTTCAGGAAATCATGTAATGGACTTGATTCAAATCAAAATGGCCTTCGTTGACACTAATTTATTGCGTTTCCATAGAAACGACTCAAAAACCCAATTTCATTGGTCCACCAAGCGAGGTGTGGGCAAAGTGCCGTGAGAAATAATATTTCCCACAGTATGTGCAAAACATAGTTTTGAAATTGAGTAAGCTATGAAGAATACGCTACTTTTCATAGCAGTTGATGGAATAGTATATAACATTACTAGCAAGGTAAGAGGGTTTTTACTGGCGAATGGAGGATATAATTGACGAGCCGCAGGCGAGTCAGTTACCTCCTTGAGCCAGTAAATCCGTTACCTTGCGTGTATTGTTTTATATTTTATTTGTTTCTCATTTGTAAAAAGGTTAGATAAATTCCAAAAAAATCTCAATAATTTGTCTCAAATGTCGTAAGCTATCATAGACATGTCTATGTAAGCTATGGAAGCGTTGCCATGAACATGTCTGTTTATTTTTCTTTACATTTGTTTTGGCGAAAGCGAGAATGAATGTACCAAAAGAAATTATTGAGGCAGCCAGTAGTGTAGCTTCAAGTTTATTACCTGCTAAATCAGCTTCAAGGTACGAGCGAGAATACGACGACTTCAAAAAGTGGCAAAACAAAAATAGTGTGATTGGGGTAACTGAAGATGTTTTGTTGGTCTACTTGAATCAACTATCAGCTAGATTCAGCCCTAATACTTTATGGGCAAAATGGTCTATGCTGAAAAGCTGCTTGGAAATGAAAGGAAATGCCCCTGTTCGCAGGTTTGTTTTCCTTAAAAAAATTATTGAAAAATATGACATTTAGCTGTCATTTGCAGATTTCAAAAGGTAATAGCGTTTCTGAAACGAAAAAATGATCGTTATACGCCAAAAAAGGCCAAGGTATTAAGTAAAGAAGAGGCTGAACAATTTCTTTTACATGCTCCTGATGACCAGTGGTTGCTGGCGAAAATTGTAACAATATTTGGGATTTTTGGATGTTGTCGATGTGACGAAATTCTTTTCTTAAACATGAATGATGTAGAAGATATGGGAAAAAACGTTATTGTGATATTGCGGCAAACAAAAAATTTAACAACAAGAAGATTCACCATAACCGATGATGGCTGCAGCTTCAAGCCTTGCATGTTATACAGAAAATATGTAAATCTTCGGCCTCCTGGAACAGAAAGCCTAAGATTTTTTTTGACATACCGACATGGAAAGTGCAACATATATGACGATAAAATAAAATTTTCTAATGTAAATAATACTACTAACTTGTAAAAATTTTGCAAGTTAACTGTCAGTTTTACAAGTTAGTGACTTGATAAAATAAACTTTCTTGATTAATATTGTGTTTTTGGAAACTGACGTTTACAAATGAGAAACAAATAAAAAATATTTCTCATTTTCTGATATTCTTATGATCATGGATGGAGACTATTGAGAATATACATTATAATACTGAATACAATATTTTTTCACCGCATAGTTCTTCAATCCACAAATAAAGAATCAAATCAAAGAAATGTATTTCTCAGAAATTCATATGTTCAACGAATTTAGACTATTGAGAGTAGGAATGCATTGAACACAAATTTGGACAAGCGCGAAAGGACAAGGGAAAAATAAGAATTATAATGGACGTAAATCAAAAACAACTTAAGTTCAAAATTTTTTGAACATATTATACTATAGATTATTGTTTTCACCTCATAGTCAAATCCCTTCCATTTGAAAGTCATTAAAATCAATGATAATGTTCAAACCATTATTACGTTTCATTTGTGGTTAAAAGTCAGTTTATCTTATTCCTCCCATCTCTCAATTAAAGTTTAATATTTTTATTATGGTCTCTTTTGAATCTTTTGTGATTAATAAACTAGGAATCACAATGACGGGTACCTGCTGCCGAAAATAATGTCACTTCGTTGAATTTCTTGTATACAACCTAAATACCTGAATGAACATAAGTCATATTGCTTTGCTGGCAATTGGAATCATAAATTTAGGGATTTATTTTCAACTTTCATGTTTATGATGAATAGGTACTATAGTTGAAAAGTGAAACATTTTCTGAAAGGTTTCTCTGATAAGAGTGATAAGGGTCTAACCATAAATCTCAGGATTTGCTCTCAGCTTTCAGCATCATGGTTGAATAGGTTCTAGAATTTTTATGATATGAGTTGTGGAAATGTACAGGGTGGACAAATTTCGATGTTTTAAAACTACAACTTTTAA